>NC_090738.1:131064114-131081614 GCF_036898095.1 Palaemon carinicauda | reverse complement strand
TAGCATAAAGCAACGAAAAACATCAGTATAGTTACCATGAATTAACTTGATATCGATCGAAACGAACAGAAAAATAACATGACCTAAAATGTATTTTCCTAGACTTGGTCTCATTGCTCATATCTCCTTTATTACCCCTGGGGAACTCCAATCTTACCTTGTCGACACCCGACGAATGTGAAATCCGAATATACCGCTATTATCCACTTCCCCTTAATTCCAAGTTATCATCGATTCCTAATTCATCATCACACAGAGAGAGCAATTCGATGTTGAGTAATTCATCCCACTGGATTGCATTCATAGCGTCGGAAGGGAGTCAGATAGCGTTGAGATTGGGTCTCTCTCTCTCTCTCTCTCTCTCTCTCTCTCTCTCTCTCTCTCTCCTCTCTCTCTCTCTCTCAACACATGAGCCAATGTACGCCAGTTAAAGTTCTCGCTGAGATGGGCTCTCTCTCCTCTCTCTCTCTCTCTCTCTCTCTCCTCTCTCTCTCTCCTCTCTCTCTCTCCTCTCTCTCTCTCTCTCAACACAATGAGCCAATGTAAGCTAGTTAAAGTTCTCGCTGAGATGCACCTCTCTCTCTCTCTCTCTCTCTCTCTCTCTCTCTCTCTCTCTCTCTCTCTCTCTCTCTCTCTCTCTCTCAAGACAATAAGCCAATGTACGACAGTTAAAAGTTCTCACTGAGATGGGCTCGCTCTCCTCTCTCTCTCTCTCTCTCTCTCTCTCTCTCTCTCTCTCTCTCCTCTCTCTCTCTCTCTCTCAGCACAGTGAGCCAAAGTATGGCAGTTAAAGTTCTCAGTGAGTTGGGATTCTCTCTCTCTCTCTCTCTCCTCTCCTCTCTCTCTCTCTCTCTCTCTCTCTCTCTCTCTCTCTCTCTCTCTCTCAACACAATGAGCCAATGTAAGCTAGTTAAAGTTCTCGCTGAGATGCACTTTCTCTCTCTCTCTCTCTCTCTCTCTCTCCTCTCTCTCTCTCTCTCTCTCTCTCTCTCTCAACACATGAGCCAATGTACGCCAGTTAAAGTTCATACTGAGATGGGCTTATATATATATATATATATATATATGGATATAATATATATATATATATATATATATATATATGTATGGATATATAGTATATATATATATATATATATTTATATATCATTATCATTGCTCATGGCTATCTATAAGAACGGTAAACCGAAAACTACATTCTTAGAGTTTAGTTGGAATGTGTTTGCGTTACTAAACACATGATTATTTACAGAAGCAGTTACAAGAGCGCATACAGATACATTCAAACTTCTCTCTCTCTCTCTCTCTCTCTCTCTCTCCTCTCTCTCTCTCTCTCTCTCTCTCTCTCTCTCTCTCACTAGCTCCTCAGTCCATGTCCAAATTCCTCATGACAATCAACATTGCCCTACACCGACTCTGTACATTTCAAGTCAATATATATTTCATTACAAAAGAAGTCTAATAGAGAGGTAGGATGATCAACTAAAAGAAATTTAATTCATCATCCATTCCCTCATCCACTTATCCAGTTATACATATTACATTAGGTTTACATTACAAAAACATCCCAATAGAGAGGTAAAATGATCAACTAAAAGAAATTTAATTCTTCATCCATCCCTTCATCCACTTATCCACTTATACATATTACATTAGGTACATCATTTGACAATTTCATGATATGAAAAGTGTTAGGATTAGACGATAAATTATGAAAAAATGAAGATACAGCATAGTACATAGAAAATCTCTCTCTCTCTCTCTCTCTCTCCCTCTCTCTCTCTCTCTCAACACAATGAGCATCCCTCCCCTCGCTGAGTGAGATAAAGGGAAAAAGAGGGGCGCAGTGCTTTTTGTATTTGCTCAAAAGCCCCCTTCCCCCCCAAGGAACAGTCGACATACAACCTTTACTCTCTGGGGCATATGACGTATGGCTTAATGAGCAGCCGCAGGTGCCACCTTTACTGCCTTC
This sequence comes from Palaemon carinicauda, assembly GCF_036898095.1. Lineage (NCBI taxonomy): Eukaryota > Metazoa > Arthropoda > Malacostraca > Decapoda > Palaemonidae > Palaemon > Palaemon carinicauda. The sequence continues at coordinate 131,079,642 of NC_090738.1, read as the reverse complement.
CATACAACTCTATACGCTCACAATAATATATTTTTTGTGTACAGGCTGGCTAGCTGACTCTCTCTCTCTCTCTCTCTCTCTCTCTCTCTCTCTCTCTCTCTCTCTCTCTCTCTCTCTCTCTCTCTCTCCTCCTCTCTCTGTTTATATATTTGTAAATATATATATCTATATATATATATATATATATATATATAAATGTTTATATATGTATATATATGTATGTATATATTTATATATATGTATGTATATACATGTATATATAATATATGTGTATATATATATATATATATTTATTTATTTATGTATGTATGTATATGAAGTATGTATATACATATTTGTTAATATATAGATGTATATCTTAGAAAGAGCACCGCAAGAATATCTGGAACAAAATCAGTATATAGGTATCGATATTGGATCTCGGCGGAAAAGTAATTTTTTTTGTAATTCATTATCTCTGGTAACTCGATGAAGATCTACAAATAATAGTCTTTAGCATAATTTATTCTTTTTATACATATTCGTCTTCTATCGACTTCTGTTTTTCGAATATGCCGTTTTAGTTATACAATGCTTTTTATTAAATCGGGTCAAAGATTTTTAAGATAGGTCATGGGAGTTTGAAGAACTTCAAGGATGCGCGTGGAAATTAGCCTGCGTATTAAAAAAAAAAAAAAAAAAAACCGTGCATTTCCTTTTTTCTAATGCTAAACTAATGAAGTGTTTTATCAAAGATAGAGATTACCCTCCCCTTTTTAGTGAACTATTTTTAATCCGTAAACACTGATATATTAGTTTTTATTTTTTTTTTTTTCGAGGATAAAAATGTGTTTATGCCAGAACATTTTCTAGCGAACTATTTCATTTTCATCCGTAATCACTGATATGCAAGTGAATAATCTTTTTTCTTTTTTTTTTCAAAATAGTTTGGTTTTATAAATGTTTGAATCCTTTAACTAAATTGTTTGCATAAATATAAGTAAACACCGATACATAAGTTTATATTTTTTCCAAAATTATAATATGTTTATGAATGTCTGAATCCATTAAAATTTTAGCATAAACTAGAGAAAACTAAATTTCCCTTGTTCAAGAACTTGCTGAAACAGAAGATTGCTGGAAGAAATCCCATACTGTCCTTTAATTTTTTTTTTCCCTTATGTTATTCATTCAGCGAATGAAATTAGATGTGAGCATCAATTTTATTGAAGTTAAAACTACACTAATAAGTTAGTATTACTTGGAGTAAAGCCACACTTACAAAATTTACTTGGTGTTGAAACCTGTATTTTTTGTAATTTTATTTTCGGTTATTAAGTCCCTAAACATTAGCGTAGCCTGGGTAAACGTTGTATTTTAATGATTAGGTTTGTTTTTAATATGAATAGATGAATAAGAATTGTTTTTATATAAATGAATATCCGAGTTATTTTTCATTTTACATTTTTTATGTAGAGCTGCAAAACGATTGTACATAAATTTGATTCCATTCAGCGGGGTAAAAAATTTACATATAAAAACTAGTGAAATACTTTTACATTATATATATATATATATATATATATATATATATATATATATATATATATATATATATATACTGTAGATATATAGATAGATATATAGATAGATATACATCTATATATAATATGTATATAAATATATATATATATATATATATATATATATATAGAGAGAGAGAGAGAGAGAGAGAGAGAGAGAGAGAGAGAGAGAGAGAGAGACTATATATACATTATATATATAACGTATATTTATATATATATTTATATATGTATATAAAATATTTATATATATGTGTGTAATTTATTTATCTATATATATATATATATATATATATATAAATATCTATCTATATATATATATATATATATATATATATATATATATATATATATATATATATATAAATACACACACCAAGATACAGTAAAATAATCGTACATAGAATAATTTTCAGTCTTTTATATATAATTTTTTTCTACCCCGCTGAATGGAATATGCATCTGCAGACAATACAATGGATTATGCTTAGCACGATAATGCGATGTACCTTCAATAGTTTTGTTGTTCTTATTACTTTGCTACGGGCGAGGAAGAAGGAAACATGGTTGGGACAATGGCCCATTGTATGAACCGGAATCGCTTGTACCTTATGAGGCTGTATAGTATGTATTGAAAAGTAAGGAAGAATATCTTGGATTTAGAAAAAAAGAGGATTATTATGGTTTAGAATGAACTAATTTGGATATAAATTTAATGGTTTTTATGTCTAGATGATTATATATCTTAACGGAAAAGTGGTAATTCAAGTCGTTGAAATATTAAAATGAAAATATTGATTTAATTTGTGTACGTATATTTTTTTTTATTAATTTTTTGGAGATTGCAATAGAAGCAGGAGAAGGAAGAGAAGACGATGTATTGACGAATTGAGAAAGGTTGCCGTATTTTTAAAGAATATTGATAGGTGTATTTTACCTATATATCTTATTCATCGATTTTTTGGAAATTACAAAAGAAGCAGGGAAAGGAAGAGAAAACGGTGGATTGGTGAACTAAGAAAATTTGCTATACGCTTAAAAAATGTGGATACGATTTGTGTACCTATATATCTTACTCATTGGTGTATTTTGATATTGCAAAATAAGCAAGGGAAGGAAGAGAAGAAGATGGATTGATGAACTAAGAAAGTTTGCTGGTATGGACTGGCACAGAAAGACCATAAACAGACGCAAGTGGATGGCCATGTCTGAAGCATTTGATCTGCTATGGACTAATAACGGCTGATGACATTGATGAGATTGTTGATGGTGATTTTTTATTTATAAGCATATTTGGATATTTAAATACGGGTTTTCATTAATTCAGTACTTATTACCTCTGCCAATGAAATTGAAAGGAGATTATGTTTGTGGGTATGTATGTTTGATTGTGAACAACTTCCTGGCCACAGTTTTAATCTTAGAGTAGTGAAATTTGCAGGGATTGACTTTAATGTAAAAAGCTGGAAATTATTGAATTTTGGAAGGTCAAGGTCACGGTCAAGCAAACTGTCCAATTCACATAATCAGCCAAAAGTTTGGACATCGTTGTCACAGAGACTTCAAACTTGGTTCATATATGTGTATGAAAATTTACGCCAATTATTACATGTTAAGGTTAAAGGTAAAGGTCAAGCAAAATGTCCAATTCACGTAATCAGCCATAAGTTTGGACATCGTTATCACAGAGGCTTCAAACTTGGTTCATATGAGTGTATGAAAATCTACGCCAATTAATACATGTTTAAGGTCAAAGGTAAAGGTCAAGCAAAATGTTCAATTCACGTAATCAGCCATAAGTTTGGACATCGTTGTCACAGAGACTTCATACTTAATTCATATGAATGTATAAAAATCTACGCCAATTATTACATGTTAAGGTCAAGGTAAAGCAAAATGTCCAATTCACGTAATCAGCCATAAGTTTGGACATCGTTATCACAGAATCTTCAAACTTGGCTCATATATGAGCGTATAAAAATCTACACCAATTAATACATGTTAAGGTCAAAGGTCAAGGTCGAGCAAAAGGTCGAGAAATAAATCACCGCGACGGAGGTCTGCGCCCTACTGAATGACCCCCTACTTCATATATGTTTTCAGTATTTTAAAGCTGATTGCAAACTATCCAATAGTTCCCGATAGTTGAAGCCATTTGCCGCATAGTCCGTTCGATCATTGGCTGTGATAGGTAGGTATTCGATAAATATTTGATTAATGTTTGATGTGTTTTGAGTGATTTTAATTGATCATGAGCGATGGGAAGTGCATGAAAATGAAATTTTTGATTGACGGTCCTATTTAATTAATTTATACGATTCAGTAACATATCGCTTCAAAAATCATGACATAACCCAATTTGTATATAAATGCGATATATATGTGTGTATATATATATATATATACATATATGTGTATATATTTATATATATATATATATATATATATGTATATATATACATATATGTATATATATATATATATATATATATATATATATATATATATATATATATATGTATATATATATATATATATATATATATATATTCATATTATATATATATATATATATATATATATATATATATATATTCATATATATATGTTCATATATATATATATATATATATATATATATTCATATATATATATATATATATATATATATATATATATTTGGATAATAAATTTTGCCCATTTAGACCTGTTTTTCATATTCAAATAAGCCATATATTATACTCCTAAATATCTGGATTCTCTCTATACCTCGGGATTAGAAACCCAACGGGGAATCAACTCAAAAGATAATAGCTTCTGGTTAGCCGGGGAATCGAACCCGGGTCCGAGAAACTGAAACGACAGTGACTTACCATCACTGTCGTCTGTTTTTCGGACCCGGGTTTGATTCCCCAGCTGACCAGAGGCTATTATCTTTGAGTTGATTCCTCCTTGGGTTTCTGATCCCGAGGTATAGAAAGAATCCAGATATTAAGAGGAGTATGGTATATGGCTTATTTTAATATATATATATATATATATATATTATATATATATATATACTGTACATATATATATATATATATATATATATATATACATATGCATATATATATATATATATATATATATATACTCTACATATATGTATATATATATATATATATATATATATATATATATATATATATATATACATATACATATACATAGACATACATATACATATATACATAGACATGTATACACACAGTACGTGTGTGTTTATATATTGTGTATGTACAGTATAAATATATGTATGTGTATATATATATATATATATATATATATATATATATATATATATATATATATATATATAATTTGTACGTGTATATATATACACATATATACAAATATATACATATACATACATATAAACGTGTGTATATATATATATATATATATATATATATATATATATATATATTGCGTGCGCGTGTGTACACCCATATGCAATTGGAAGCTAAACTAACTATTTAAATTATTCCTCATTGACAATTCGTTATTGATGTTCAGAGCTGGAGTGTATCTTTTAAAAGGATTAGTAAAACCAATATTGCATGCAGAAATTATGAATCGTGTATTTACGAGAGAATAGATACTGACATGCTGTCGACATTTTAATCTACTCTCTCCCTCTCCGGCTGCCTGAGGATTAAATCAGCTGAAAATGAAGTACGATATGATTTATTCGGAATTATTGTGTCGTTAATGTCAGCTGGTCATTTCAAAGTTTTTTTTTTTCCGAATCTTTTGAATGTTTATATATGATTTAAATATTTCTAAATATATAAGTGATATGAAAGTGATATGTGGAGGAAATTTTGAAAATGAAAAGTTCAAAAATTTCTAAATATCTAAGTGATATGCAAGAGATATGTTGAGGAAATTTTGAAAATGAAAAGTTCTCAAATTTCTAAATATCTAAGTGTATGAAAGGGATATGTGAATGAAATTTTGAAAAATGGAAATAGTTCTCCCCAATCTTTTTATTTTTATATTTTTGGGAGTCTAGATTTATTTTTCTCCTAGTTTCTTCTAATTCCAGATATTTATTTGTTATTTATTTGGAATTATAACCACTACTTTTACTGTAAACATTCTTATATAAGAACAAGTAATACTTATTGTCAGTTTACTAGCTGTATTGTGTGGTATTTTTTGTGCGCAAAACATGTGTATTTGTACTTCCCTTTAATCCTATTAGTTCATTTATCCAAGACATTCTTAGCGTGGCTGTTTTTCCGAGACGTTAAAGCCAAAATTTCTTCGTTTTCTTCATAATCGTTATAGCCTGTCCCTTTTTATTGTCTGGCATGAGCTTAAGTGAAATAGGCCATTTCTTTCAAAATATCGAAGATCTTTAATTAACTAATCGTGACTCCAATGGCCCTGAATGGGCTGTTGGCATTAGAGATGCGAAAGGAGTATGGTTTCAATCTTAGGAAATGGGTGAGCTGAAACCTTCAGTTCAGATTTTACTCTTAGCAAATGAATGACCTGAAACCTTCAGTACATATTTGTCTTAGCAAATGGGTGACCTGAAAACTTCAGTTCAGATTTCAGTCTTAGCAAATGGGTTACCTGAAACCTCCAGTTCAGATTTCAGTCTTAGCAAATGGGTGACCTGAAAACTTCAGTTCAGATCCCAGTCTTAGCAAGAGCGTGACCTGAAACCTTCAGTTCAGATTTCAGTCTTAGCAAATGGGTGAGCTGAAACCTCCAGTTCAGATTTCAGTCTAGGCAAATGGGTGACCTGAAACCTCCAGTTCAGATTTCAGTCTTAGCAAATGGGCGACCTGAAAACTTCAGTTCAGATCCCAGTCTTAGCAAGAGCGTGACCTGAAACCTTCAGTTCAGATTTCAGTCTTAGGAAATGGGTGACCTGAAACCTCCAGTTCAGATTTCAGTCTTAGCAAATGGGTGACCTGAAAACTTCAGTTCAGATTTCAGTCTTAGCAAATGGGTGAGCTGAAACCTTCAATTCAGATTTCAGTCTTAGCAAATGGGTGAGCTGAAACCTTCAGTTCATATTTCAGTCTTAGCAAATGGGTGACCTGAAACCTTCAGTTCAGATTTCAGTCCTAGCAAATGGGTTAGCTGAAACCTTCAGTTCAGATTTCAGTCTTAGCAAATGGGTGACCTGAAACCTTCAGTTCAGATTTCAGTCTTAGCAAATGGGTGAGCTGAAACCTTCAGTTCAGATTTCAGTCTTAGTAAGTGAGTGACCATAAACCTTCAATTCAGATTTCAGTCTTTGCAAATGGGTGACCTGAAAACTTCAGTTCAGATTTCAGTCTTAGCAAATGGGTGACCTGAAAACTTCAGTTCAGATTTCAGTCTTAGCAAATGGGTGACCTGAAACCTCCAGTTCAGATTTCAGTCTTAGCAAATGGGTGACCTTAAACCTTCAGTTCAGATTTGTCTTAGTAAATGGGTGACCTAAAACCTTCAGTTCAGATTTCAGTCTAGTCAAATGGGTGAGCTGAAACCTTCAGTTCAGATTTCAGTCTTAGCAAGTGGGTGACCTGAAACCTTCAATTCAGATTTCAGTCTAGGCAAATGGGTCACCTGAAATCTTCAGTTCAGATTTCAGTCTTAGCAAATGGGTGACCTTAAACCTTCAGTTCAAATTTCAGTCTTAGCAAATGGGTGACCTGAAACCTTCAATTCAGATTTCAGTCTAGGCAAATGGGTGACCTGAAATCATCGGTTCAGATTTCAGTCTTAGCAAATGGGTGACCTGAAATCTTCAATTCAGATTTCAGTCTTAGCAAATGGGTGACCTTAAACCTTCAGTTCAAATTTCAGTCTTAGCAAATGGGTGACCTGAAACCTTCAGTTCAGATTTCAGTCTAGGCAAATGGGTGAGCTGAAACCTTCAGTTCAGATTTGTCTTAGCAAGTGGGTGACCTGAAACCTTCAATTCAGATTCCAGTCTAGGCACATGGGTGACCTGGAATCTTCAGTTCAGATTTCAGTCCAAGGAAATGGGTGATCGGAAACCTTCAGTTCAGATTTCAGTCCTAGCAAATGGGTGACCTGAAATCTTCAGTTCAGATTTCAGTCTTAGGGAATGGGTGATCTGAAACCTTCAGATTTCAGTCTTAGCAAATGGGTGACCTGAAACATTTAATTCAGATTTCAGTAAGGAACTGGGTTTAGCAAGGGCCAAAACAATTTTAATTAGCACCTCTTTAGTAGTAATGTTATTAGTATTAAGAAATATAAATAATTATGACCATGGTATTTTGGTGTCTCCTGGTGTTAATTCTTGTTTCATAACACCTGAGTACTGTGAGCTAACTCTGTAGTGCAATGTTTAGAAACTTTAGATTTTATCGTCGCCATGGTTAACATATGACAGCCTTGTCCAAGCTTGAAGAATGAAATTACCCCTCTCTCTCTCTCTCTCTCTCTCTCTCTCTCTCTCTCTCTCTCTCTCTCTCTCTCTCTCTCTCTCTCTTTCTCTCTCGTACGCTCTGAGTTTACAACAAGGATTTTCATAAACGCGTAATGAGATGGTCATGTGTGTGACAAGTTACATGTAACCATCTTTTTGTTTACAAGAAATGAAAGATCAATTTTAATGTTGTTACTGTTCTTGAAATGTTTCATTTTAATTGTCCATTATTACTATTGCAGTTTTATTTCCTGGGAATACCTATGTTTGATACAACTAAGCTTCTAGAGGATGAACACGGACAAATCATTGCAATTAAATGTAGGAATCGATTTGAAGTCGTAGAGACTTTAAGAGAGGAACAGCAGACAATTAAGAACATATAGCAGTCAGTTTGTTGTGAAGTTTTGGGACATGCAGTTCCTTTCGTTAATGGGCTATTTTTTCCTGTTGGACCCCTTGGGATTATGATATACTGCTTTTATAACTAGGGTTGTAACTTAGCTAGTCTTAATAATAATGAAATGTTGTCTCTTCTGTTAGTATAGTATTTTCCATGGCCTAACACTAATACATTCTAAAGCACAGTCTTCCACTGACTTGGGTAGAGTTCTTTTGGCCTGAGGGTACAATCTGGTACATTATTCTATCTTATTTCTCTCCCTCTTGTTTTTTAAACTTTTTTATTGGTTTATTGGTTATATATATATATATATATATATATATATATATATATATATATATACATATATACATATATAAATATGTATATATATATACATACATATATAAATATGAATATATATATATGTGTATATATATATATATATATATATATATATATATATATATACATATAAGCTTTATTTCAATATTGTTACTGTTCTTAAAATGTTTTATTTTAATTGTTAATTACTTCTCTTGTAGTTTCCCTATTTCCTTTCCTCACTGAGCTATTTTCCCTGTTGGAGCCTTCTGGCTAATAGCATCCTGCTTTTCCAGATAGGGGTGTAGCTTAGCAAGTAACAACAACAACAACAAGAATAATAATAATAATAATAATAATAATAATAATAATAATAATAATAATAATAATAATAATAATAATAATAATAATAATGCGTGGGAGTAGAATACAACACGTCTTTTCGTCATACATCAGATATTTGCTTATTTAGACTCATGCTTCATATTTTAACCGATGACATAAACTTCATTATCTCCATGCACATTTGTTCCTTGTTGACATCTATTGCTGTGAATTAATTTCCTCATTAATTAGGCCCCTTGAATCCGCGAGATTAAAATGGCCGTGGATAGTAATTCATTCTTGCAACTTTCTAAAATTCTCCTCCTCCTTCCCCCTTCATCAAAAGCTTTTAGTGTCGCCGTTGATTATTCAAGAGCTTTGAGAACACTTTTAATCAATAGCTTTATTATTAAAGAGGTGTTGTTAAGAAGGGAGAACTTCTGGTTCTTTTTTTTTCTATTGTTGGTATTCCTTCTTTGGTTTCCATTCTAATTCAATGCGTATTTCAAGTGCCATTCTCTTTAATACTTTGTAATTAAGGATATATTGTTCTACAGATTCTTAAGAAGGATAATAGGTGGCAATATTTCAATATAATGTCATAAGCCATATTAATAAACTTATTACACTTACAAAACTATATTTGATATTTGACGGTATATTTTTTTAATTGTTCATTATTTCTCGATCGTTTATTTCCTTATTTCCTTTCCTCACTGTGCTATTTTTCCCTTTTGGAGCCCTTGGGCTTATTGTATCTTGCTTTTCCAACTAGGGTTTTAGGTTAGCTAGTAACAATAATGATAATAATAATAATAATAATAATAATAATGATAATAATAATAATAATAAAGATAATAATGATGATGATGATGACGATATTGTTCGTGGATTTTTGTCTGGTAGCTTAAGAATAAATTAATTAGTGCATCATAGAAACCGTGTCCTTTGGTAAACTTCATGTATCCCTTCAACCTCGCTATGGTTTAGCCGTTATTTTTTAGGCCTAGAATAAATAATGGGGCTCTGTTCCCTATTGCCGACCTATTCTCTCTAGTTTCGGGAGGTATCTTATATAATTGATATAAGATTGGTTATGGTACTGCTTTTGCATTGCCCATTTGATTGTCTGTTTCCAACAGTTATGATCGGAATTTAGTTTTTAAGGTAATAATTGAAAACAAATCTTTATAGAGCATTACCTCCTGCTATTCCTTCGCTGTCAAAATATAGTAAAGTGGTTATAAAATTTTGCACAGGATATTTTAAAATTAGATTAATGTTTTTATAAGGGTTTCTTAGTTTATACATCATAAGACATGGGATAGTTTTGATTGTTTCCTATCATCTTTAATGGACATATTTTAACTAGAGAATAATTATGAGTCTGCTCTACTCTCCGAGATGCCTAATCGAATCGAAATTAGTTGCAAGTTCGGGATTACATATCTTTTCCTTGTTTTAAAGTCGTACATGAGAGCAAAGCAAATCACCAATGTTGATTAGTATGCATTTGTTAAAAGGACAGCCTCTTCCTCGAATCCTCATATATCAGACAGGATTACTCTATGCATTGACGTCCTTCTTCAAGACAGCTGGATTCATGATTTAGAATATAACCAATAGATTGCTCTGCGCCAGCTGTCTTTCAACGCTTGAATATGTATTAAGGATATTTCTCTCTCTCTCTCTCTCTCTCTCTCTCTCTCTCTGTCTCTCTCTCTCTCTCTCTCTCTCTCTCTCTCTCTCCGTTTCGCTATATTCCTATCTTTCCGCTTTCCTATCTTTGTTTCCCCTCCTCTTGTTCTTCATCTTCCTCATTTTCGAGAAATTAGCCGTTTCATCAAAATTGGAATACTTTTAAATAGAACTCCATCGAACCTGGAATACGTCTACATAACTCTTGCTGTTTGTGATACACTGGCAAATGGCAATACTGTCTACCAGATGACTGTTATCCTATAATTTTAACTAAGAGCTCTACTCCCCTCGGTGTTCTGTATCTTTGTATGTAATTTTATATTTGTTTCCATCAAGTTTATATATGCCATCAAAAACTGAGAAATATGCTTTATTCGATAATGCCCTTGTTTCTGAACTACGTGGGATTTAGGTTGAAATGTTTAACATTTATTCTGAAATGCTGATGCGTTTCAACTATTTGAATAGGGAAAAGGGCTCTAATTATAAGCCCTGCCTGAACCCACTAAGAGTGATTGCACCTATAGCGTCCTGAACATTGTATGAGAACCAGTCTGCTGGATTTTTGCTATAAACGGGATAGTTGAATTGAGTTTGGGTTCTGGGGTATGAAACACAATGTGGTTATGACCCAATGTCTGACAAAGGGTTTTCATTACCAATTTCTTATTTATAAGTATACTAATGAATATTCCAATTTCTGAAGCACTATATTTTAAAGATTCGGTACTCCTCCTTTTTTTTTTTTTTTTTTTTTTTTTTTTTTTTTTTTTTTTTTTTTTTTTTTTTTTTTTTTTTTGCTACAGCAAAGTTCCTGCCTGGTGATTTGCCGCACTAGGGTTTGAGTCCCGCTTAAGCTCGATAGTTTCTTTGTGTGTGCAACCTCACCATCCTTGTGGGCTAAGGATGGAGTTTTTGTGGGAGCCTATACGTCTATCTGCTGAGTCATCAGCAGCCATTGCCTGGTCCTCCCTGATCCTTGCTTGGATAGAAAGGAGGCTTGGGCGATGATCATATGTAAATATAGTGAGTCTCACGTCATTGTCCTGCTAACCAGGGCAATGTCACTGTCCCTTGCTTTTGCCATTCATAAGTTGCCTTTGAACCTTTTAACCCCGTGTGCATTTAAATCCCTAAGCACAGGGGTCCTTTAAATTTCACTAAGCCCAGTAAGATTCAAGTACTAATAGGCCATTCTCAGTTTTTCTTTGTCATTCATGGGCCATACATTCTCGCTTTCAATATTTTTTTCAACTGCCCTTATTATTCACATCCATACAATCATGAAATGTACACACTAGTACACGGCCACTAAGCTTCCTAAGCTCTAAATTTTCCAGTTATTCCTACCCAATCATTAATTTTTCTATCTTGTTTCAGCGCACGCTCTCACCTTTTTTTTTTTTTTATCAATCATTACTACTACTACTACTACTACTACTACTACTACTACTACAACTACTACTTCTTGCTTAGCTACAACTGTAGCTGGGAAAGCAGGATGGTATAAGCCCAAGGGCTCCAACAGGAAAAAGAGCCCAGTGAGGAAAGGAAATAAGGAAACAGATGGAATAGTGTGCCTTAGTGTACCCTCAAGCAATAGAACTCTAACCCTAACCAGTGAAAGCCCTTCATTTTTCTTTACTGTAAACAAAACTTTCTGTTTTCTACGTCGTCCTCCCAATCAACCAAGAATGAAAACTCCAAGTTTTTATATTATTTATATTGATTGCAATTGGAATTCAAGTTAAAGGCCCACTCCATCCTTAGGCAAGATACGTACATTGGCGTACATGTATCCTCTCAATGAATGCAGACTCAAAACTCCAAGTTTTTTATATTTATATTCATTGCAGTAGAAATCAAGGTTATGCCCTACCCGTGCCCGAGGCAACATACGTATGTGTACGTATAACGGAAATTAAAGCTATTACTGGTATCTGTGAAATATGTTTTTTATGACTGATTAATGGGTTAAATTCAGTGGAAATAAAATTGTTGGTCATTGCACAACGTTTGCATCCTTTATCATAGATGAATAAAATGCATCAAATGACTTCCCGAAATGAGCAGTCCGTGGGAATTAATATCTATTGCACCTCGCTGTACATATATTCATCAAAGCTAGGCAAATAAAATACCATATTACTCTTTCTTCACACTTGCATTTTACCAAGTTTTGATTATGATGAAAAGGGTACACGGAGGGATGGTAGATTTTGCTTGGTTGATTTAAAGTTGTCTATTAATTTACAAAAAAAAAAAAAAAAAAAAAAAACGGAATGCTTAATTCATCGTGGAAAAATACGGTTCATATGAACACTCGAGAGCTAAACAAAGGAGGGTTAATTTGAGTACAAGTTGACTTTTGGTTCATATCTATAAAAGTGATGTTGATGAAAGGAATTTTTTACTTAGAGTCTGTTGGATGCAGGCAATCGTGCTCAGCTTTTTTTTTTCTTTTTTTTTATTCCCATACATCACAATTTTGCTTTTGGTTGTTTGAAAACATTCAAACACGCCTAAAGGTATTGCTAGCATCACATGCCGGGATTATTTCATCCTTTATATAATCATGACCGCGTGCATAATAATTCTTGAAAGAAAAAACAATGAAATTTTTCAAATTTATTATTGTATACCTATTATGTATATCCATCCCCCTCCAATGATTAATGCTGAAAAGGATTTTTCTGATTATTTTACAAGATTATTATTATTATTATTACTATTATTATTATTATTATTATTATTATTATTATTACTAGATAAGTTACAACCATAGTTCGAAAACAGGATGCCATGACCCTAAGAGCTCCAACGGGAAAAAAATAGCCCAGCGAGGAAATAAAATAATGAAATAAACTATATGACAAGTATTGAACAATTAAAATAAAATATTTCAAGGACAGTAACAACATTAAAACAAATCTTCATATATAAACTATAATAAGAGACTTATGTCAGCTTGTTTAACATAAAAGCATTTGCTGCAAGTTTAAACTACTGAATAGGTGGAAGATCACACAGGACTGACCTCTATTTTTCAAATGTATAATATACCAGGTATGTAAATTCAACTCACCCCTCCTCAAATGATTAATGCTGAAAAGGCTTTATATTGAAATTAAAGATAACACATTGAACCATCAACTGCATTTTTCAAATTTATTATTCTGTACTGTATATGTAAATTATTAAACCGCCCCCTCCTCAAATGCTTAATGCTGAAAAGGCTTTTTATTGAAAACCCAGGTAACACACTGGACTATCAGCTCTATTTTTCAATTCTATACTGTATATGTAAATTCACCCACCCCCCACCTCGTCAAATGATTAATGCTGAAAAGTCTTTTTATTGAAATCTAAGATACCGCACTGGACTGTCAACTATTTTTCAAATTTATTCAATACAGGATATGTAAATTCAACCCCCACCCCCCTCGTCAAATGATTAATGCTGAAAAGGCCCTTTTATTGAAATCCAAGAGAACACACAGAACTGTCAACACTTATCTTTCCAACCCCATTTGAAGAGAATATTCAATCAAGATTTTCACCTTCCTGTCGCATCCTTCTCCCTAGCACTGTCTCCCACCCTTTCAAGAATCCCCTAATTTCATATTCCGTCTTTTTCCTCCCGTTTCCTCGCTCCCTTTCCATGCCCACATTTCTAAAGCTTCCAACAGTCTGATATCAGGATTCCTCAAAAGACTTTTGTCGCCAATTCATGCAGAGGCGCCACGCTTAAAGCTCAAGTCTTCCTTCAGGGATTTTTTGTTGTCCATGATATTTTTTTCGAAGGGTATCTTGCACTCTATATGGAAATCTAATAGAATCGATTTAGATTACAGGGAGTCCTTTAGTATTATTATTATTATTATTATTATTATTATTATTATTATTATTATTATTATTATCATTATTATTATTATCTATGCTACAACCCTAGTTTGAAAAGCAGGATGCTATAAGCCCAAGGGCCCCAACAGGGAAAAATAGCCCGGTTAGGAAAGGAAATAAGGAAATAAAACTGCAAGAAAAGGAGTGAATAAGATTACAGGGGGTCTTTAAGTATTATTATTATTATTATTATTATTATTATTATTATTATTATTATTATTATTATTATTTATGCTACAACCCTAGTTTGAAAAGCAGGATGCTATAAACCCAAGGGCCCCAACAGGGAAAAATAGCCCAGAGAGGAAATGAAATAAGGAAATAAAACTGCAAGAAAAGTAATGAATAATTTTAATGAAATATTTTAAGGACAGTAACATTAAAATAAATCTTTCGTATCTAAACTATAAAATATCCTCTGTATAATCTTTATAATATATTAACCTATAATAACTCAAGCTTATTCGCATTATAGATATCTCATACTGGTCCTTATCGTCATTTGTCAGTACAGATTTCATTGCGATATTCCCATTGAAAATCACCTATGAATATTTGGAAATCTAAATGCGGTGCGCTATTTTTAAGGCCTTGCAAAATAACATATCCAAGAGAAAATTATATATTAAATTGAGTATAAACGTAAGAGGCAAACAGTTACCTTTAATGTTTTAGC
This sequence comes from Palaemon carinicauda, assembly GCF_036898095.1. NCBI lineage: Eukaryota > Metazoa > Arthropoda > Malacostraca > Decapoda > Palaemonidae > Palaemon > Palaemon carinicauda. Next base: position 131,064,325 of record NC_090738.1, on the reverse strand, counting down.
TTGTGTTTTGACTTTTCGGTAATATATATATATATATATATATATATATATATATATATATATAAATATATATATATATATATATATATATATATATATTTATATATATATAAATCTATAAATATATATATATATATATATATATAATACTATATTATGTATATATATATATATATATATATATATATATATATATATATATATTTATAAA
>NC_090738.1:131046614-131059114 GCF_036898095.1 Palaemon carinicauda | reverse complement strand
ACCAATGGGTTCATGTACTCAGTGGAGTCTTACGAGTTTGTTCATGTACTCAGTGGAGTCTTACGAGTTTGGTCATGTACTCAGTGGAGTATTACCAATGGGTTCATGTACTCAGTGGAGTCTTATGAGTTTGTTCATGAAATCATTGGAGTCTTACGAGTGTGTTCATGTACTCAGTGGAGTCTTACCAATGGGTTCATGTATTCAGTGGAATCTTACGAGTGTGTTCATGTACTCAGTGGAGTCTTTAGAGTGTGTTCATGTACTCGGTGGAGTCTTTAGAGATAGTTCATGTACTCAGTGGAGTCTAACGAGTGTGTTCATGAAATCATTGGAGTCTTACGAGTGTGTTCATGTACTCAGTGGAGTCTTACCAATGGGTTCATGTATTCAGTGGAATCTTACGAGTGTGTTCATGTAGTCAGTGGGATCTTACGAATGGGTTCATGTACTCAGTTGTGTCGTACGAGTGTGTTCATGTACTCAGTGGGATCTTACGAATGGGTTCATGTACTCAGTTGTGTCGTACGAGTGTGTTCATGTACTCAGTGGGATCTTACGAATGGGTTCATGTACTCAGTTGTGTCGTACGAGTGTGTTCATGTAGTCAGTGAAGACTTAAGAGTGTTTGTGTACTCAGTGGAGTCTTACGAGTGTTTGTGAACTCTGGAGTCTTACGAGTGTGTTCATGTACTCAATGTAGTCTTACGGGTGTGTTCATGTACTCACTGGAATCTTCAAAGCATTACTATTCCACCGAAGGATTCAGGAAGAGTGACTGGCATAAGCTTCGCATGTTTAATTTTTTTTTTCCTATGCAGAATGTTTCTGACAAGAGGCTCTTAACTTTTAGACTGCCCACTTCTGAAGGTGAAATAGCTTTCAAGGTTGAAGGACTGGATTGTGTCTCCGTGTATATGAGAGGAGAAGGGGTCGTATTTTTGCATAACGTCGGAACGAAGGAGGGAGAGAGAGAGAGAGAGAGAAGAGAGAGAGACGAGAGAGAGAGAGAGATGAATACTCTAAAGAGAGAGTATAGAGAATATTGAATTAAAAACGATAACTGAGAGAGAGAGAGAGAGAGAGAGAGAGAGAGAGAGAGAGAGAGAAGAGAGAGAGAGAAGAGAGAGAGAGATAACAATAAAGTGATCAGTGGAGAGAGAGAAGAGAGAATATTGGACAAATGAAATGACTGGCTGAAGGAGAGAGAGAGAGAGAGAGAGAGAGACGAGGAGAGAGAGAGAGAGAGAGAGAGAGAGAGAGAGGACTAGAGATAGAATGTCAGAGGGAGAGAGAAGCAGTGAATATGGGACAATTAAAAGAACGGGCTTGAGAGAGAGAGAGAGAGAGAGAGAGAGAGAGAGAGAGAAGAGAGAGAAGAGAGAGAGAGAGAGAGAGAGAGAGAACAATACACTAAAGAGTGACAGAGGGAGAGAGAAGAGTGAATGTTTGACGAGAGAGAGAGAGAGAGAGGAGAGAGAGAGAGAGAGAGAGAGAGAGAGAGAGAGAGAGAGAGAGAGAGAGACCTCTTGATAAGGGTCAAGTCTTAACTTTTTCGTTTATTATGTACTGTAAAGTAATCTAAATATCCCAGATATTTTTCCATCTCGAGGTTCCTAGCATTCGGTAATAAATGATTGAATAGGATTAAGACGAACTATTAGTTACGTATTTTTCCTAAATATTTAGGATCTCAGTAAGCATTAAAGTTACGGATATACGACCATTGTCAGTGACATCTACAAACATATGTTGCCTGGTACCCCAAGAATTTTTTTTTTGTGACGTCAATTGAATGACAATGATTAGTGGATCTTCAAAGATTTCTTTTATCAATGATATATTTGTCAAATTATGATAATCGACCTGTAATGCTAAGATCTTTCAATTAACTATATGCATAGTTGTATATATATATATTTATATATATATATATATATATATATATATATATATAATATATATTATTTAAGTTGACATCTGAAGTGAATTACTACTTCTATTATTACTACTGTTGCTCTTGTTGTTTAATGTTTTATTGTTTATTCTTTCATGCCGAAGGAAAGCCATTCCTGTATCGTAATTTCTGCAGATTAAAATAAACTAAAGCGACCAAACTAAATTAACATGAAAGTAAATTAAATAATATGAGGTACCAGAGTAACATAAGGAATTACAAGATGGCAGATAAACACGAATATTGTTAGAAGCTTTCAAGTACTAAACACAAAGTTAGGTATAATAAAAAAAAAAAGGCGTCTGAAATGAATTACTTTACTACAACTAATGTTACTACTGTTGTTGTTTGTGTATTGCTGTTTTTTGTTTACTTTTTTACTGCGTGCTCTCTTTCATGCAGGACAGAAGGAAAACCATTCCAGTATTTTATATTTCCACATTAAAATAACTGAAGTGAGTAAAGTAGATAAAGATCAAAAGGAAATTAAGTAAAATGAGATACCAGGGTAACAAGGAAAGAACAAAATGGCAGATGAACACGAATAGCACATAAATTTGAATAATCCGAAAAGACCAGTGTTCCTTAGAGAGTATTTAATTAAGGACTTTGTAATCAGGCAGTGTCAAAACCCATTACTGAGTCCACCCCCACCCCCTGCAAGTAAGTAAAAATGGGTCTCTTAATATTTACAAAAAAAAAAAAAAATTAAAAAAAATATAAAGAGGAAAAACACAATTCACCAGTGGTAACCAATCATTAGCGAAACCTTATTTGGAATGAGGAGAAATTGAGAAACTCCAATTATGTAGTAATCCTACTTCGAAAACATGCAATGAACTTGCTTGATTGAATTTAAAGATTAAATGAAGCGGCCTTTCACTCTGCCTATAAAGTAGTAGCTTTTTTGATGGCATGATTTGTTTCATGCATACAGTTTGTCTTTAAAGATACACGTAGCAACTGTGTTAATGTTGAAAATAATTTTGCCTTGTCTATGCACTGCTTGAAAATTGGCCGTATAAAAAAACAAAAAAAAAATCCTGGAATAAGTGTTGCTTGGCATTTACCGTTTTAAAAAACAGATATGTTGACGCAAAGGAGTGATATTACGGTCACCAACCCCTTAAAGATAATAACAAAGTAGGGTAAAAATTACGTTCGCCTGCATTTTACGGAAATACGGCTGAGAGCAGTATAATTTTTACGGAGAATTTCCCATTGAAATTACGGTTTGGCGACATTATTTTACGGAAATAGGCTGAGAACAGTATATTTTTACGGAGCATTTCCCATTAAAATTATGGTTTAAAGTGTAATTTATAATAAAGGACCCGCATATATCCTGTAAGCGGCAATAATAGTAATAAAAAAAAATCGTAAATATCAGAATAAGTTGTCCCATACGTGTAGTTTCTTATCTGTCGTATCCTGTACCGTAATTAGAATCTCACGATGTTCAGTTCTTTTAGTTCCTTTGTAGTTGAAGTGGGATGAATCTTCCAGGCCTGAATAGCTTCATTTCCCCCAAATCTGTCCTTCACACAAATCTGCCCGCATCACCTCAAAACTCTCGGCGGCTTTGCACTATTCAAACACATCCCGATATGTAAATTTGATTAAGCCTGTTTATGAGCATAGCAAGTGCAGAGTTAATGTTAATGGAGTCTTATCAAATGAATTTCCAGTCAACACCGGAGTAGTCCAAGGGAATGTGTTGTCACCAATGTTGTTTTATCCTTCTCATGGATTTTGTAATGCATAGAACAGTCGGAGATCGTGAAGAAGGGTTGCACTGGAATTTTCAATATCTCGAATGATGCAACACTCGAGGTATATCTCTATACTAATTCTATCTTTTTGATCTTTTGGGAGAATTTTCGTTTCATCTGTTTTAAGAGATTCTTTTTGTCTTAAACTTTACTCAGTATAGGTAATAATTTATATTACTAGAATTGTTGAATTAGTAAAATCAATGCCGTTTTGTTTAAAAAGGTTACAATGCTCTACTTAGTAACTATTTCGAATGTTTTTTTTTTTTATTCTATTGTTAAACTACCCTGCAAGCAATGTATATTATTTATTTCACTTAGCGGCAGTGAAAATTCCAAATTTATTTTTTTATTTTCATGCATGAAGTCTTTCAAAATTATTTTTATAAAGAAATATCCTTATCATTTATTAATTATAGATTTTTTTGTATTCTAAATTTGTATTATTCCGAGAATTTGTGGAAAAGCGTCTGAGAGAGAGAGAGAGAGAGAGAGAGGAGAGAGAGAGAGAGAGAGTAACTGTTTTATTTAAACAACGGTTTTAGCTCCGCACTTTGGACATTATTTAGCTCCTGTATTTTGGACGTTACTTAGCTTCTGTTCTTTTGACGGTATTTAGCTTCTGTACTTAGGACGTTATTTAACTCCTGGACTTCGGACGTTATTTAGCTTCTGTTCTTTTGACGTTATTTAGCTTCTGTACTTAGGACGTTATTTAACTCCTGTACTTCGGACGTCATTTACCTTCTGTACTGTAGACGCTATTTAGCTCCTGTACTTTGAACGTTATTTAGCCTCTGTTTTTTTAACGTTATTTAGTTTCTGTTCTTTGCACTTTATTAGCTTCTGTACTTTGGATGTTATTTAGGTCCTATATTTAGGACGTTATTTAGCTACTGTACTTGGACATTATTCAGCTCCAGTACTTTGGATATTATTCAGCTTCTGTACTTTGGACATTATTTAGCTCCTGTACTTTGGACATTATTTAGCTTCTGTACTTTGGTATTATTTAGCTTTTGTACTTTGGGCATAAGTAGTAGAAAGTCCTTACCTTCACGTAATTACCCATTGGGGCAAAATTAACCAATTTTCTCCTGTCCTTCATAATCCAGGCTTATGGGAAATTACTTTTGAAGCAAATGGTTAAGCAACGAATACTATAAAGATTTAAAGGTCGCTCATGAATGGCAGAAGCAAGGGACAGTGACATTACCATAGCAAGCAGGACAATGCCCTTGAGACTGACCATATAGTATATGATCAGCGCCCAAGCCTCCTATCCACCCAAGCTAGACCAGGGAGGGCCAGGCAGTGGCTGCTGATGACTCAGCAGATAGACCTATAAGCTCCCCAAACCCCCCAACCTTAGCTCACAAGGATGGTAAGGTTGCAGACACAAATGGCACTAATGAGTCTGACGGGACTCGAACCCTCGTCTGGCGATCACCAGCCAGAGACGTTACCAATCAGGCCACAACAACCCTTAATATATATAAACATATATTCAAATGAAATTATATTTGATAATTAATTGCTCACTTTGTGGCGTCTTTATTTATGCTCCATAAAAGAAATCAATTATACGATGTAATATCTGAACCTTATCATGATCCTACTTGATGGACAATCAGGTGATCCTATAACAATCATCATTTCCTCCTACGCCTATTGACGCAAAGGGCCTCGTTTAGATTTCGCCAGTCATCTCTGACTTGAGCTTTTAATTCAATACTTCTTCTTTCAATCATCATCTACTTTGCTCTTCATAGTCCTCAGACATGTAGGCCTTGGTCTTCCAACTCTTCTAGTGTTGTGGAGCCAAGCTGAACGTTTATTGTGTTATTATTATTATTATTATTATTATTATTATTATTATTATTAGCCAAACTACAACCCTAGTTGGAAAAGCAAGATACTATAAGCCCAAGGGCTCCAACAGCGAAAAATAGCTCAGTGAGGAAAGGAAATAAGGAAATAAATAAATGATGAGAACAAATGAACAATAAATCTTTCTAAAAACAATGACAACGTCAAAACAGATAAGGTCATATATAAACTATTGAAAGACTTATGTCAGCCTATTCAACTGGTGAGCTATTATTATTACTGGGTCTTGGGAACGTTTTTCTTTATCTTTGGTGACTCTGGTGGCCGTGTTATGTTACTTTTCATCAGTTCTGTAACTGTAATGGCTTTTGAACCTGCATAACATCAGAGAAGTCAGGAGCTTCGTCTTTGGTATGGCAGATGTCATCTGAAAAGGCCGAAACTTCTTCATTTCCCTGCTCTCTCTCTCTCTCTCTCTCTCTCTCTCTCTCTCTCCCTTTCATACATCTTTATTCATGGTTCTTTTGCCCTTAAGCATATATATGTATATATATACACAATATATTAATATATATATATATGTGTGTGTGTGTGTGTGTAATATATATATATGTATATATATATTATGTATATATGTATGTATATATAATATACAGCATACATAGATATCTATAAATATATATATATATTATATACACACACACACACACACACACATATATATATATATATCTATATATATATATATATAGATATAGATAGAATATGATTTTTGTAAATATACGTTGAATCAATTGTAAAATTAGGTTGAATTATGAGGCATCTTAATATAAAAAAAAAAAACAGGAAAAAGTAATTGAAATAAAGAGTAATTATTTTTGTTAAAGGTTAGGGGCCAAAGCATGGAGCTTGAATGTCAAGTCCTCAACGGTTATAAAATTGGCAATGAATAAATTTTACCGAATCATAGACATTAGCTGAAGGAAATTCAGGTGAAAAAGTGCATTATTGGTAATTGTTAATCCCGTGTGTGTCATTTAGTTTATCTTGGTATGCCGGTATAACAAGTTTGGTGAAATTACAGTAGTGTTCATTTACAGTTGTTGAAACAAGCAAGGGAACTTCTGTATAGCCTACAATCTACCAATTAGGAAATTATAGTGCGTTATAGGGGCCCCTATTATGAACGTTTATTTGCATTAATCGAGGTAAAGTTTAGAAGTTTAATGACTGAAGTTTCATTGCAGTGATACCTTCCCTCCTACAAAATACAACTTGGAGTTTAACGATAAGAAATCGCGTAAAAATACTGCTGATTTATTCTGGATCATATTAAGTAGTCGATGAATATATCCAGTGGTGGCTAATATTCATTAACGAGTTCTAAGTATCCTTAGAGGCCGTGGTGACCTATTTGAAACGTCAATGGCTGGCACTCTGCCGGACAAGCCTAAAGGATTGTTGTGGCCTGTTGGTAACGTCTATGCCTGGTAATCGACAGACTGGAGTTCGAGTCCCGCTTAAACTCTTGCGAGTTTCTTGTAGTGTCTGCAACCACACCGTCCTTGAGACGCTAGCGATGAGGGCTCAAGGGAGTTATAGGTCTACATGCTGAGTCAGCAGCATCCATTTACCGCCTGGCCTTCTTTTCGTACCTTGGGTGGAGAGGGGTCTTGACGCTGGTTATATGTATATATGGTCAGTCTCTAGGGCATTGTCATTTTCCCGGGCCTCTGCTATTGATCAGCGACCTTTAAACCTTGAATAGCAGTACTGCTATGTTGCAAAGTTTTACTTTAGATAGTGTTGGCTATATAAATTTATTTTGTTTCCCATAAATATAGTTATAGGATGAATTCTAAAGGAATAGGGAAGTTCCTAAGATCTTATTTACAGTCTTAGATTATTATTAAAATACGCATGAAATACTCCAAAAATCAAGCATTCTTCCCTAGTCTTGGATGGTGTCATGGTCTCAGGCACCATGGTTTTCCACTGTCATGGGTTAGAGTTCTCTTGCTTGAGTGTACACTCAGCCAAACTATTATATTTGTTTCCCTATTTCCTTTCCTCACTGGGCCAGTTTCGTTGTTGGAGGCCTTGGGCTTCTGCCGGGTTTCCTGTTGGAGCCCTTCGGCTTATATCGTGTTAGTTCTCCTGCTTAAGGGTACACCCTGGCACACTATTGGTATGTTTCCTTATTTCCTTAACTCACTGGGCTGTTTCTATGTTGGAGTCCTTTGGCTTATTTTTTCAACTAAGGTTTTATCTTAAACAACAATAATAATAATAATAATAATAATAATAATAATAATAATAATAATAATATTTTCTGGTCATAGATATAGCTCGTAACACAGCTGATATTTTTTTTCTGAAGATTTGATAATAATAATGATGATGTAATAATAATAATAATAATAATAATATAATAATAATAGTTTCTAGTCAATAAGTTTGTTGTTCTTTTTTTTCTAAAGGTTTCAACGCCATTTAAGATGAAGGAGGACATTTCATTTATTACTCGTTGGGTTTTGATGTCAGCTATGAATCGCGTTTTGCGGAGTTCCACACATTCTATTCTTTTGTATTTCTGGAGTATTTCAGAATTTCACTGTATATCTGTGGTAGAAGAATTCATTTATCACAACTGTCGAGCTGAGCGTGGGCTATGTGAAAAATGTAATACAGGTGCTAAAATACCATTGTATTTTTTTCATAAGTGAAAATAGATTATTCTCATATTTCAAAATCTAAAGAGAAAAAATAAACGAAATAGATTATTCTCATATTTTGGGATGTAAAGAATAGAAATAAACGAAAATAGACTGTTCTCATATTTCGAGATTTAAAGAATAAAAATATACGAAAATAGATGATTCTCATATTTCGAGATTAAAGAATAAAAATAAACGAAATAGATTATTCTCATATTTTGGGATATAAAGAATAGAATTAAACGAAAATAGACCATTCTCATATTTCGAGATTTAAAGAATAAAAATATACGAAAATAGATTATTCTCATATTTCGAGATTAAAGAATAAAAATAAACGAAATAGAGTATTCTTATATTTTGAGATTAAAGAATAAAAATAAACGAAATAGATTATTCTCATCTTTTGGGATCTAAAGAAAAAAAAATACACGAAAATAGATTATTCTCATATTTCGAGATTAAAGAATGAAAAAAAAAACGAAAATAGATTATTTTCATATTTCGAGATTAAAGAATAAAAATAAACGAAAATAGATTATTCTCATATTTCGAGATTAAAGAATGAAAATAAACGAAAATAGATTATTCTCATATTTCGAGATTAAAGAATAAAAATAAACGAAAATAGATTACTCTCATATTTCGAGATTAAAGAATAAAAATAAACGAAAATAGATTATTCTCATATTTCAAGATTAAAGAATAAAAATAAGCGAAAATAGATTATTCTCATATTTCGAGATTAAAAATAAAAAATACGAAAATAGATTATTCCCATATTTCGAGATTTAAAGAATAAAAATAAACGAAAATAGATTATTCTCATATTTCGAGATTTAAAGAATAAAGATAAACGAAAATTTATTATTCTCATATTTCGGGATCCAAAGAATGAAAATGTTTGCTAATGGTTTAGAAATGGCAAAATATGACTACAGTAATTTTCGTTATTTTTTTCATTCCGGCTTATTTTGTATCCATATGATGGAAAAAATATTACGGTCTATCTTGCTAGTCCACTGCAGGACAAAAGCCTTAGACATGTCCTTCCAGTGCCGTCTTACGGTCTTTCTGTCCTTCTGGGCTAGTAAATTTACTTAGCTCGTCAATCCATCGTCTTCTCTTGCTTCTCCTGCTCTGTTTACAATCTCTAGAGATCCATTGTTTTTATTTGTGTCCATCTATTATCTGTCATTCACATTGTATGTCCTGCCCACGTTCATTTGTTTTTGTCTCTCTTAGTGGTAATCCCATCATTATTCTTACCATAGCTCTCTCTCTCTCTCTCTCTCTCTCTCTCTCTCTCTCTCTCTCTCTCCTACACACACCCATATATACAGTACTATATATATATATATTATGGGTTAGTCACTGTCTATATAAGCTTGCCGACCAGGGTTCGATTCCCGGCCGGAGCCAAGCTCTTGTCTTTGTGAGATTTCGCCTGGGGCTCTGATCCCGAGGTTGTTAAGAGAATCCAGACATTAATATATCAAAATATATATGGCTTATTTGAATATGAAAAAAACACGTAAAAATGTGCAAAATTTATCATTAATTGAATGCCAAGTAACAAACTACCAATTAGCTACGATGGAGAAGATGGGTTGATTTCAATTCTAAGTACAAAATACCTGAATTCGACAGGTATAAGTACAGTAGAATTGTCATTGACTTTTATCTTCCTTCGTGGCCGAATGGGTTAGTCACTGTCTATATAAGCTTGCCGACCAGGGTTCGATTCCCGGCCGGAGCCAAGCTCTTGTCTTTGTGAGATTTCGCCTGGGGCTCTGATCCCGAGGTTGTTAAGAGAATCCAGACATTAATATATCAAAATATATATGGCTTATTTGAATATGAAAAAAACACGTAAAAATGTGCAAAATTTATCATTAATTGAATGCCAAGTAACAAACTACCAATTAGCTACGATGGAGAAGATGGGGTTGATTTCAATTCTAAGTACAAAATACCTGAATTCGACAGGTATAAGTACAGTAGAATTGTCATTGACTTTTATCTTCCTTCGTGGCCGAATGGGTTAGTCACTGTCTATATAAGCTTGCCGACCAGGGTTCGATTCCCGGCCGGAGCCAAGCTCTTGTCTTTGTGAGATTTCGCCTGGGGCTCTGATCCCGAGGTTGTTAAGAGAATCCAGACATTAATATATCAAAATATATATGGCTTATTTGAATATATATATATGTATATATATATATATATATATATATTATATATTTACACACTTTCCCCTGAAAATATAGATGTCAATTGATCAAACTTCTGGTGTTTCAGCGTATGGTGTGCGTGTGTAATTACACATTTATTTGTATGATTATACAATTACGCATGTAATTTTTTGTGTAAAAGAAGAGACAAGTGATTGGGGGAAGTGAAACACCCTCTTGATACGAAAATCTGTCTGCATCACCATCAGCCTCTCCACCTCCTTCGCAATATGTATCTTCACATAGCAACAGCCATAGGTTTGCGGAAGAGCTTAAGTGAGACATTGATCATCCGTTCCAGTCCGCCTGGAATGAAATCTGGAGCGTCTTGTTACGGAGCTCATAAATCTTGAAAGATGTTATTCCCCGGGAAACGCAAGTGGGGGATGTGAAATGAAAGTAATATATCTTATACTTGCTGTATTATGATGTTATTAGATGTTTGTGAACCGTTTTGGATATGAATTGTGAAGCAAATTATTAGTCGTTTTTTTATTGTTATTACTACTAGCTAAGGTACAACCCTAGTTGGAAAAGCAGGATATAAAGAGCCCGTTCTGGGTGCTTAGAACCTGTGCCGGGCGCAGAGACCTCGCTCTTATTACAGAGAACGTGTTCTGGTCGTAGAGAAGTTGTTTTGGGTGCAGATCCCCCGTTCTGGGCGCAGACCCTGTTCTGGGTGTAGACCCTGTTCTGGGTGTAGACCCTGTTCTGGGTGTAGACCCCGTTCTGGGTGTAGACCCCGTTCTGGGTATAGACCCCGTTCTGGGTGCAGAGAGCCTTTTCTGGGTGCAGAGAGCCTTTTCTGGGTGCAGAGAGCTTGCTCTGTGTAGAGAGCCTGCTCTGGGTGCACAGTGTGTTTTTTTGTGCGCAGAGAGAGTTTTATGGGCGCAGAGAACCTGTTCTGGAAGCAGAAAACCTGCTGTGGGTGCAGAGAGCTTTTTCTGGATGCAGAAAGCTGGCTGTGGGTGAAAAGAGCCAGGCCTGGGTGTAAAGAGCCTGTCCTGGGTGCAGAGAGCCTGCTCTGGGTGCAGAGAGCCTGCTCTGGGTGCAGAGAGCCTGCTCTGGGTGCAGAGAGCCTGCTCTGGGTGCAGAGAGCCTGCTCTGGGTGCAGAGAACCTGATCAGGGTGCAGAGAACCTGATCGGGGGTGCAAAGAGTCTACCCTGGCTCCAGAGAGCCTGCTCTTGTGCAGAGAGCCTATTCTGGTGCAGAGAGCCTGTTCTGGTGCAGAGAACCTGCTTTGGTTGCAAAAAAAACCTGTTTTGGGTGCAGGGGACCTGATTTGGGTGCAGAGAACCTGTTTTAGGTGCAAAGAAACGGTTTTGGGTGCAAAGGAACTGTTTTGGACGCAGAGACCCTGTTTTGGGTGCTGAGACACTGTTCTGGGTACAGAGCGCCTGATCTGGGTGGAGAGGGCTTGTTCTGGGTGGAAAAAGCCTGTTCTGGGTGCAGGGACCCTGTTCTGGGTACAGAGAGCCTGTTCTGGGTGGAGAAAGCCTGTTCTGGGAGACAGTGAGAGGCAATCTGAGAATATAAGAGAGCAGATTTTGCTTCCATGGAATAGTAAACGCAGAATGGCGAAATTAACTCCTTTTGAACGAATTTGCGAAACTTCCATTAGTGAGGAAGTCGTCCACTTCCTTCCTGCCTTCATAAAATTTCCGGCTTCCCAGTCATTGAAGCCATACTGAATTAGGTTTCGTATCTTACTTTTGAGATTTTGTGGCGAAAAATCGAATTCTTGGGGATTTACTGGGAAATAATTCCTCACATTTTGGCCTTTTTTTCCTGCGTTTTGCTCATTTTAACTCGAATGAAATTTATTCTACCATATTTGTCAAAAGGTTAAACCGAGTTTTGGGATTATATGTATATATAAATATATATATATATATATATATATATATAATATATATATATATATATAATATATATATATATACACGTAATGTATGTATATTCATCAATATACATGTATTAGTTATAGTAGC
>NC_090738.1:131031614-131034114 GCF_036898095.1 Palaemon carinicauda | reverse complement strand
AAAAATTGTTACATTAATTTCCATTTATTGAATAATACATTTTAAACATTGCACTTGTATACTGCTTTTTTTATAGACGTAGCCCTTGTTCCAGTAATTTCCATTCATTTAACAATGCATTGCAAACATTGCACTTATTTATTGCTCTGATAGAATTGGCACATATGGAATTGAATTTTCTTCATCTCATTATAAATTTGTATTATTTGGATGTAATAAGAATCAATTATCTCGATCTCATTATGGGCTGTCTTGTTTGCCGTCTCCTGGAACCTTGTTGTTGGGTCTCATTCATACTTCTATCCTTTTATTCACTCCTTTTATGTTCTCTTTGAGCTGATCACAAAGGCTTCGTACTGTTTTTTTGGGGGAAAAAATAATCTTGTATTGTGAGAGCCTGCGGCTGGGTGTAATTAATTCAGCGTTCGAAAATTGAATTTGGAAATAGGGAACAAAATCTCTGGTGCTAATTAGGGCTCGATGTTCTTCTTCGAAGGGCTGTGTACTTAGTTTCGTTTCAAAGGTGTTTGGTTGGGTTATACTATATATGAACACACACATACGTATATATATATATATATATATATACATATTATATATATACATATTATATATATACATGTTTATATATTTGCATGTTTTTATTTGTATATATTTATGTGCACACACACACACACACACACATATATATATATATATATATATGCATATATATATATATATATATATATACTGTGTGTATATATATATATACACACACACACACACACCATTGTGTGCTTGTGAATTGACAATATGCTTTGATTTAGATCTAACAAAATCTCTCAGAAATGTAGCAAACTAATATTAGTTACTGTGGTTATTTTCTCACTAAAGTCTCGTTAATTTGTTTTAGATTATACGCTTTGGGATCACCTGTGTTTTGCTAACTCTTGTTAGTAAACCCTCGTATTTTTTACATAATTTTGCTGTAGATTAGTATTTAGTGACTGTTTCAAGTTTATTTGATGATTGTTTGATTATTATTGTTTTTTCTTTGTTTTAAATAATTTTTTAACCTGTGATTACAATTATACTGAACATTGCTTACTTATTTTTAATGTTATATATATATATATATATATATAAATATATATATATATATATATATATGTGATGTTATAGTAATAGAATTCACGATTTACACCATTTTTTAACCTCTGGCTGCAATTACACTGAAAGTTGTGAAGAAAAATGGTGTTGATAACATGACGAAATATTTTTTGCTACATGATTGATCACAGATGATATGAAATGATCATAAGTCAACAAGTTGAAAGATTAATTCAGTTAGGAAAGGATTCCAAGTAATCCCTCTAGAGTGTCAGTAATATTTTCTCTCATCTAGCGACTAAGATGAGGGTGAGTGTGAAAATTAAAATCGAATACGTCGAGATCCCTCCATTGTGTGTGTCTTACACAGGGGAAATCACTGTGCTTATTGTACCTGTTCTGGGTATTTAGAACTGGGAATAAATTTGGAACATTTGTAAGCTAAGTCGTTATAACTCCTAGATGGTTACGGTAAACATTGGATGGGGCCTGGTGGTAGCGTCCTTGCCTGGTGATTACCTGAGTGGTGTTCGAGTCCCGTTCATACTTATTTCCTTTGGTTGCTGCAACCTACTTTCCTGGTGATTGCCAGACTTGGGCTCGAGTCCCGCTCAAACTCGTTTTTTCCTTTGGTCGCTCGAACCTCCTTGCCTGGTGATTGCCAGGCTGGGGTTCAAGTCCTGCTCAAACTTGTTATATCCTTTGATTGCTGCAACTTACTTTCCAGGTGATTGCCAGACTTGGGCTCGAGTCCCGCTCAAACTCGTTTGTTCCTTTGGTCGCTGCAACCTCCTTGCCTGGTGATTGCCAGACTGGGGTTACAGTCCTGCTCAAACTCGTTCATTCCTTTGGTCGCTACAACCTCCTTGTCTCGTGATTGCCAGACTGGGGTTCGAGTCACGCTCAAACTTGTTAATTCCTTTGCTCGCTGCAACCTCCTTGCCTGGTGATTGCCAAGCTGGGGTTTGAGTCCCACTCAAACTCATTAATTCCTTTTTGTTGCAACCTCCTTACCTGGTGATTGCCAGACTTGGGCTCGAGTCCCGCTCAAACTCGTTTTTTCCTTTGGTCGCTCGAACCTCCTTGCCTGGTGATTGCCTGGCTGGAGCTCGAGTCCCGCTCAAACTCGTTTGTTCCTTTGGTCACTGCAACCTCCTTGCCTGGTGATTGCCAGACTTGGGCTCGAGTCCCGCTCAAACTCCATTGTTCCTTTGGTCGCTGTAACCTCCTTGTCTCGTGATTGCCAGACTGGGGTTTGAGTTCCGCTCAAACTTGGTAGTTCCTTTGGTCGCCTCAACCTCCTTGCCTGGTGATTGCCAGACTGGGGTTCTAGTCCCGCTCAAACTCTTTAGTTCCTTTGGTCGCTACAACCTCCTTGCCTGGTGATTGTCAGACAGGGGTTCGAGTC
>NC_090738.1:131019114-131021614 GCF_036898095.1 Palaemon carinicauda | reverse complement strand
CAGATAAAAGTTAACCCCCCCCCCCAGTCATAAAAATGAAATTAGGAGTTCTGATTTCGAAATTCTACATTCAGGTTAAATATCATAGTAGCTTATTCTTATTATTATGTGATTTTTTTTTCATTATTAAGATCTAAGGTGTTGCAACGCATTTTATTTTTTCGAAGTCTCTGATTTCTATTATTATTATTTTTATTATTATTATTATTATTATTATTATTATTATTATTATTATTATTATTATTATTAGTCCTACTACTACTTGCTAAACTACAACCATAGTTGGGAAAGCGGGATACTATAAGCCCAAGGGCTCCAACAGAGAAAATAGCCCAGTGAGGAAAGGAAATAAGGACGTAAACTACGAGAAATAATTAACAATTAAAATAAAATATTCTAAGAACATTAACATTAAAATAAAATATTCTAAGAACATTAACATTAAAATAAAATATTCTAAGAACATTAACATTAAAACAAAATATTCTAAGAACATTAACATTAAAATAAAAAATATTCTAAGAACATTAACAACATTCAAATAAAATATTCCAAGAACATTAACAACATTAAAATAAAATATTCTAAGATTATTAACAACATTAAAACAAAATATTCTAAGAACATTAACAACATTGAAATAAAATATTCTAAGAACATTAACAACATTAAAATAAGATATTCTAAGAATATTAACAACATTAAAATAAATCGTTCATAAATGAATTATAAAAACTTAAAAAAAATATGAAGAGAAATAAGATATAATATTGTGCCCGTGTGTACCCTCAAGCAAGATGCTAGTACATTTCATGTTAATTGTATGTTTGCAATTCTCACCTCTGTAAAACAGGGAGATTAGAACTGTCAATTTCGGTAACTTATAAATTTTCAGATTTTGATATTTTGTGTATATGATTCCTTTTCCAATCTCAGTAAGTCAGGGAAATTAGAACTGTCAATTTCGATAACTTTTTACGAGTAAATTTTCAGATTTTGATATTTGCATCGACACCTTTTTAAGAATTCTAGTCGTCTGCATGCGTGATATCGATGTTGTCTTATTTCCAGTTTTGGGATTTGATTGTGTCAATTTATTCTACCCTGTAATAAGGACATAAGAAATTTTGAAGGTTAATTTTGCAAAAATTGAGAGCCAAGATATTTCCAGAGTGCTGAATGTTAACACACATTTTTACCTCTGCCAACGAAGTTCCGTCAATGAAGTTGGAAGGATGATATGTTTTACCCCCTTTTTGTGCGTTTGTGTGTGTGTTTGTTTGTGAACAGCTTTCTGGTCATAATTTTAATCGTAGAGTTATGAAACTTACAGTTATTAACTGTTATGTAAAAAGCTGGAAATGATTAAAATTTGGGAGGTCAAGGTCAAGGTCAAGCAAAATGTTCTATTCACGTAATCAGCCATAAGTTTGAACATCGTTGTCATAGACTTCAAACTTGGTTCATATTTGAGTGTATGAAAATCTACGCCAATTAATACATGTTAAGAACCAAGGTCAAGGTCAAGCAAAAGGTCGAGAAATAAGGCGCTGCGGTGGATGCCTGCCTTCTTTAGCTATTAATGATATTGTATTCCGCCAAAATGTTACTAGCAAAATTTTGCTACCTAGAATATAGGAAATTGTTTTAAAACTCAAAACCTTTGTTTTTTCGATTAATATTAAGTTGACCTCATTTTAGATAAAATGGCGTTGCAGTAAAGCTAAAGACCATTAACATGATTATCATTATGAAATAGATGACCTTAAAAAGTTATTTCTTCTCAAGCAATGGCCCCAGGTGGAAGAATTCATAATTTGAATCCTAAACTTCCCCATGAGTGTTTTTACGTGACAAAGAGAGCTCAATACGAAGAAACATTCTTATTCAGATTGTTATTCATAACTGGGACTTTTCCTCTCTTCGCTTATCCCAGCCTGACGAGGGATTGGGCACAGTTCTTTGGTACTGCTAGGGTGCCACAGCCCACCCTCCCCCCATTATCCACCACAAATGAAGTTGCATATGCTTAATCCCTTGCTGCTACTACCTCAGCGGTCACCAAGGCGACTGAAAGAAGCAGCAGGGCTTTTTATGTTCAACATTTTATCATTTTAGTGTTGGAAAATAATCTTATGAACTACAATAGAAACTTTTTAAAACGCTATATATGGCAATGCGCAATAAAACGGAAATGGAAAATTTCCTTTCGATTCAAATATCAAAATAGGTTATTTTATCCTCCATATCCATATACCAAAGGCACTTCCCCCAATTTTGGGGGGTAGCCGACATCAACAAGAAACAAAACAAAAAAGGGGACCTCTACTCTCTACATTTTATCCTACATACATTAAAAAAAAAATTCTATAAATCGTTTAGTAATTTTTTTTTTATTGACGTTAAAAGTTACTGTAGTCGCTGAAATCTAGATTGGAATAAAAGATTCATGGTTATTATATTTAGATATGAATATTCCTTCAAAATTCGATAATAAAAA
>NC_090738.1:131001614-131016614 GCF_036898095.1 Palaemon carinicauda | reverse complement strand
TTCATAAATTTAAAGACCTACATATTTTCATTGTGCATTCCAAAGAATGAGTAAGAAATGAAATTGTTTAGTATTGTCCATAAAGGGAAAAAAAAAAAACTTAGACATAAGTAATGCCAGAGCATGTTTCAGTGAGCCTTGTGATTCAGGATTTAAGCAAAAGGTTGTGAAATTTAGTTTTTAGCTTTTGAGAGAGAGAGAGAGAGAGAGAGAGAGAGAGAGAGAGAGAGAGAGAGAGAGAGAGAGAGAGAGAGATTTGGATTTGTCTAGCATACAGGTACTGTTTTTTTAATGAAAAATAATTTGGACCTAAGTAAGTACAGAAGAATTTTGGATATTTAAAACTTTCAAGTGAGGGAATGCATATTTTCAAGATTTCTTTTGACGCAACTCTTATGAAAACGCCATCAATCACGGACCTTTTATATTGTCGTCATCCTGAGCATCATACGAGACTGATCGTCGAAAAAGTATTCTTTGCTTGTGTCCGTCATCTTGCTGGAGCAATATTGCACCTCTTGGTAAATTGCTTGCGCAATTTTTCATACAACTGTTATCGCGATGAATAAAACGCACCAAAGTAAACGTGGTTCACGGAACTTTTTAGAACTTTATGGCTTCCATTCTTCCGTGTTATTGTAATTTATGGTTATCATGAAAAATAACACTTAATATGTTATTCCGGCCTCTTTGGTCCTCCTATATTTATCCTAGTGGCAAGTAAAATTGTTGCAGTTTAAAGGTTTAAAGGTCGATCATGAATGGCAGAGGAAGGGACAGTGAAAGCGCCTTAGAACTTTATGCCTTCCATTCTTCCATGTTATTGTAAATTATGGTTTTCATGAAAAATAATGCTAATGTGTTATTCCGGCCTCTTTGGTCTACTTATATTTATTCTAGTGGCAAGTAAAATTGTAGCAGTTTAAAGGTTTAAAGGTCGATCATGAATGGCAGAGGAAGGGACAGTGAAAGCGCCTTAGAACTTTATGGGTTCCATTCTTCCGTCTTATTGTAAATTATGGTTATCATGAAAAATGACACTTAATATGTTATTCCGGCCTCTTTGGTCCTTCTATATTTATTCTAGTGGCAAGTAAAATGGTAGCAGTTTAAAGGTTTAAAGGTCGATCATGAATGGCAGAGGAAGGGACTGTGAAAGCATTTTAGAACTTAATGGCTTCCATTCTTCCGTGTTATTGTAAATTATGGTTATCATGAAAAATAACACTACTATGTTATTCAGGCCTCTTTGACCCTGATGCATTTATTATAATTGAAAGTAAAATGTAACAGTTTAAAGGTTTAAAGGTCGATCAAGAATGGCAGAGGAACGGACAGTGAAAGCGCCTTAGAACTTTATGGCTTCCATTCTTCCGTGTTATTGTAAATTATGGTTATCATGAAAAATAACACTAATATGTTATTCAGGCCTCTTTGATCCTCCTATATTTATTCTAGTGGCAAGTAATATTGTAGCAGTTTAAAGGTTTAAAGGTCGATCATGAATGGCAGAGGAAGGGACAGTGAAAGCGCCTTAGATCTTTATGGCTTCCATTCTTCTGTGTTATTGTAAATTGTGGTTCATGAAAAATGACACTAATATGTTATTCAGGCCTCTTTGGTCCTCCTATATTTATTCTAGTGGCAAGTAAAATGGTAGCAGTTTAAAGGTTTAAAGGTCGATCTTGAATGGCAGAGGAAGGGACTGTGAAAGCGTCTTAGAACTTTATGGCTTCCATTCTTCCGTGTTATTGTAAATTATGGTTATCATGAAAAATGACACTTAATATGTTATTCCGGTATCTTTGGCCCTGCTGCATTTATTATAATTGAAAGTAAAATTGTAAAAGTTTAAAGGTTTAAAGGTCGATCTTGAATGGCAGAGGAAGGGACAGTGAAAGCGCCTTAGAACTTTATGCCTTCCATTCTTCCGTGTTATTGTAAATTATGGTTATCATGAAAAATAACACATATGTTATTCAGGCCTCTTTGATCCTCCTACATTTATTCTAGTGGCAAGTAAAATTGTAGCAGTTTAAAGGTCGATCATGAATGGCAGAGGAAAGGACAGTGACGGCGCCCTAGCTAGATAGACATGTCCTGGAGACTGATCATATGTATGACCAAGCCCCTCTTTACCCAGGGAGGGCTCATAGGCTTCCCAAACACACAATCCTTAGCTCACAAGCGTAGTGAGGTTGCAGAAACTACAAGAAACTATCTACCTTGAGCGGGACTCGAACCCCAGTCCGGCGTTTGGACACAACCCGAATAGATTATACTTATTAACGTGTGCGTTCCTGGCGTTACGTTTTGAAATATTTTCGATTTGGGAATTGATGCTTTTAAGAAACTATTACAAAATACCCTAATGCTACAGCTCCCCCCCCCCAATTTAACCCTGAATTGGCAATCAGTACAGCTAAACCAGACGAAGAGAAATTGCTTTTCCCTCTTAAATTAATTCTATTGGATTATCAAGAAGATTTAATCTCTTTAAATGTAGTTAACTTCCTTAAACAGACAATTTTGATATTGTACTACTTTCAAGTAATGAAGTGTTTAGATTT
This sequence comes from Palaemon carinicauda, assembly GCF_036898095.1. Taxonomy (NCBI): domain Eukaryota; kingdom Metazoa; phylum Arthropoda; class Malacostraca; order Decapoda; family Palaemonidae; genus Palaemon; species Palaemon carinicauda. The sequence continues at coordinate 131,014,044 of NC_090738.1, read as the reverse complement.
TGTATGTTTGAGCTGTTACATTAGAGTTCTTAAAATATTTTATTTTGATTGTTAATTACTTCTCTTATATTTTATTTATTTCCTTATTTCCTTTCCTCACTGGGCTATTTTCTCTGTTGGATCCCCTGGGCTTATAGAATCTTGCTTTTTTAACTAGGGTTGTAGCTTAGCAAGTAATGATAATAACAATAATAATGATAATAATTCTTAGAATGGTTAAGGAATTATTTTACATTCTAGAAGTGTTCAGCTGAGAGTTTTAGTACGTAAAATGAAGGAAATACAAGAAAAAAGTACTTTAGTTTTGAAATGTTTCCCAATATAAAGTAATTTGAGTAATGAATATTAAGGTAACAGAACATCAACCATTAATATGGCAATTGAAGCGAATATAGAAATTAATATGTTAATCAAGATAGTCAAGAAGTTAAGGAAATAGTTGTTCAGCAATGAGAAAATTTATAAGTAGCTTTAGAAATATAATAAACTAGAAATACCCTTGTGAGCTAAAGATAGGGTATATGGTAGAGCGTATTATATCTACCTGCTGAGTCGTCATCAGCCATTGCTAGGTCCTCTTTCGTCCTTGCTTGGGTGGAGAGGGAGCTTGGCCACTGATCATATGTATAAGAAAATTTTAACTTTTGATAAAACATGTGAATTAATCCATGAGATTTTGATGGTGTACAGTTAATGTGGTAGGATGAATCGTCTTTTGTTTTCTTATTTGTATACTTTGTCTGTGTTCTTTTATATATTGTTATTGTGTTGACTATAGCTGTTTTATAAAGAATAAGTGTAAACGGGTAACTTTGTGGGCATTTTGTTGTACGTTATCTTTATATGGTAAAACTTTGTAGCTGTGGTCAATAAATTATATATGTATGTATGGTCAGTATCTAAGGCATTGTCCTGCTTGCTAAGGCAATGCTACTGTCCTTTACCTCAGCCATTCATGAGCGACATTTAAACCTACCCTACGTACATAATAATGCGTTATATACAGATCCAAAGCTTATGCGCAAACGTAGATATATAACCAAAACTACTAAAACCGAGAAAACAATAAATAAGCGCAGGAGTACCGTAACGATAACTAACGAAACATATTGTCGGTGGGGGAGCGAATCGGAGGAAATTTATAGCATATTATTATATATCCCTTTTCCTGTAGCGTCCATTTTCTCCTTTTCTCCATCCTTACCTCTCTCGTCCTCGACTTCTATCCCCGGCGTAATCTCCTTCCACGTCTCGCCCTCAATGCCAAAAGACGCCATTATCTCCTTTCTTCCAATAAATATCGAAGACGAGCATTTTCGAAGGGATCGACATTGCAGCGCATGAGACGGACATCTTCAAACTGGGAAGATCCGGATAATCCCTTCGTAATGTAAACGATCAGGAAATTACGAGATCAAATGGACCCGATCAGTTATATTGGCAAAGTTGCTTCTTTCAAAAGAAACTTGAAGCAGGGTCAAGAGTAGGAAATTAAAAGAAGAGACCTACACTTTGTTTTGAAAATAGGTTTAAGGGTAGGAAATTAAAAGACGAGATCCACGCTTTGTTTTGTAAAGGATAGGTTTAAGAGTAGGAAATTACAGTTTGTTTTGAAAAAAATAGGTTTAAGAGAAGGAAATTACAGTTTGTCTTGAAAAGAATAGGTTTAAGAGTAGGAAATTACTGTTTGTTTTGAAAAGAATAGGTTTAAGAGTAGGAAATTATAGTTTGTTATGAAAAGAATGGGTTTAAGAGTAGGAAATTACAGTTTGTTTTGAAAATAATAGGTTTAAAAGTAGGAGATTACAGTTTGTTTTGAAAAGAATAGGTTTAAGAGTAGGAAATTACAGTTTGTTTTGAAAAGAATGGGTTCAAGAATAGGAAATTAGTTTGTTTTGAAAAGAATAGGGTTAAGAGTAGGAGATTACAGTTTTTTTTTTTTTAAGAATAGGTTCAAGAGTAGGAAACTAAAAGACGATACCCACACTTTGTTTTGAAAAGAATGTTTAAGAGTAGGACATTAAAACACTAAACCCACATTTCATTATAAAAAGAATAAGTAAGAGTAGGAAACTAGAAGACGAAACCCAAACTTTGTTTTGAAAAGAATAGGTTTAAGAGTAGGAAACTAAAAGAGGAGACTGACACTTCATTTTGATTTGGAAATTTATCATAAAAACTCTATAGAGTAGTTTAAGAATATTTTCTATAGAGTAGTTTAAGAATATTTTTATAATAATAATGATAATAATAATAATAATATTATTATTAATAATAATAATAATAATAATAATAATATTATTATTAATAATAATAATAATAACATTATTATTATTATTATTATTATTAATATTATTAGCTAAGCACAATGCTAGTTGGAAAAGCAGGATGCTATAAGCCCAAGGGCTCCAATGTGGAAAAATAGCTCGGTGAGGAAATTGAATAAGGAAATAGATAAACTATAAGAGAAGTAATGAACAATTAAAATAAGATATTATAAGAACGATGATTAAAAGAAGGAATATATTACGTGTTTTGTTTTTTCCCAAACGTATTTAAGAATAATTCCGCTGGAAAGTTTATATAAAACGTAAAGAAAAATACATATTCGGAGCCAGTGATGATAAGCGTAGGAAAAGTTCCAAAGTGAAAAGCGAAACGGAAGCCAATAATACCAGAAATTTGGCGAGAGGGAAAACAGCGGAAGAGGTATTTAAGATAAGAAAATCTTATTGCGTAGATAGAAGGAAGGAAAGTGAGAAGTTATAGCGAAGTAAAAACCAAGAGCGTGGAAACTTTCTTAAAAAAGAAAGAAAAAAAAATACTTGCTGGAGCATAAAAGCAAAAATATAAGGCTATTAAGGAGGCCAACGAACATATTCTCTTAAATTTTCAAGGTAATACCTTTAAAGTATCGGTGTTCTGGTGGGAGATCATTTTAAAGTTTAAATTATGAGGGTCTGGTACATTAATGAAATTTCGGTCTCTCTCTCTCTCTCTCTCTCTCTCTCTCTCTCTCTCTCTCTCTCTCTCTCTCTCTCTCTCTCTCTCCCGAATTGTTCAATGAATGATGTTCAGACATGATCGATACTGATACGGATTTATTCATTCATCGACTGATCGAGTTAAACAATGTTATGATGTCCCCAAACTTATTCATTGATTGAATTAGAAACTTAGAGATAACTTGTTAAAGTAAAAGACCATGACGATTATGATTAAGATTTCTACAACCTTTAACTGTTATAGGGATGTTTTTACTTTTAACGTTTTAAACAACTCATGATCAATCAATCAATCAATCATTAGCAAACCCTTTTTATTTCAGCGATGTTAAAATGGCAGATGATTCTTCATTATTTCGTATAGTGCCGATGTCATCATCCTTCCTTTTATATTACTCGGAATAAGGATCTTTTAAATTTCCATTAGCTTTTTAATTCCCAATTTGGGCATATTCTGCCTAAGGGCAATAGGGTGCCTTTGATTTGTCATTTTCCTAAAACGGGTAAAGATAATGCAGTTTCTTATGCAGTTGCAATTAAAATATACAGCTTATAATGTCAGTATGATCCATTTTAAAGTTACGACTCTCTTATTAATATGGTGAAAATTGGTACAACATCATAAACTAAAATTATATCAATGTACATTTATATAGTTTTGTATATCAAGTTGTTAAAAATTTGCTAAAAAAACGGTCAAAATCTTGGAATAAATGTCAGTCATTTACCATTTTGAAATCGGATGTATTGACATTAAGGAGTGATATTACGGTCACCAACCAGTAAAAGATAGTAATGTATTTTACTGGAATACGGCTAAGGACAGTATATATTTACGGAGAATTTCCGATTAAAGTAACGGTGTTTCAAGTGTATAGTATGATTTTGCGTAATAATTAATACGGACATAATTGAGTACTTCTTCAATTACTTTTCACTTTGAAGTTTCTCTGATGATTAAACATCCAGTTCAATATCACTTGAGTATGATTGTTACATACAGAGGAAGGAGAGACAGGGTTGCATATTCCATTTTTCTTAAGATTCTTTGAAAAATAGGGAACACCGGATCCAGTAAAATATCCATGGTCAGTTATCCATAGCAAGTGAAAAGGAAATTCCAAAATGAGATGTATAGAACATAGATATACAAATACCATTCTCTCTCTCTCTCTCTCTCTCTCTCTCTCTCTCTCTCTCTCTCTCTCTCTCTCTCTCTCTCTCTCTCTCTCCATTTCACAGCTGTAATAACATCAGATCTGGAATTATGAGCTGAGAGGAGAGATAATTTAGCCAACGGAACGACAATAAAACTTCTTGCAAGGGATTCACGGGGAGTTCCAGAACAAGACAATGTAAACATTAAAAGAAAAATCTAAATTTTATACACGATAGTTAACACAAGAGGTAACAGATATGGAATACAATACTCTACAGATGACAAATCATTCTCTCAAAATAATCATTTCCTGTTTTATTTTTACATAAAAGATGAAAATCGTAATTATGGATTGATGTAACAGGAAAAATAGAAAAAGATAAAAATCGTTATTATAGGATTGAGGTAACAGGAAATAGATCCTCTACAGATGACCAAATCTTTCAAGATAATATCCTGTTTTATTTTTTAATAAAGAAAGAAATATGGAGTAAAATAGTAACAGGAAATAGATCCTCTATAGAATAAAATTCAGTCTCAAAATAATAATTTCCTATTTTAAATTTCACTAAATGAAATACTTATAAAAGGATTATTTCAACCTATAATTGTTAAATCTTCTAAGTGGGGCGAGAAACGTACTCCTAATAAACATATTCATGTCTATGTGCTGGTTTTCCAGGACATAAAACGTATAAATATGCCGGCATAGCCGCACTTCAAGCTCTCAAAATAGAATAAGCTGCGAAAAGAGTAGCCATTACTTTTCTTCATTGTCAATATGGAGCGATGCAGTCTCTTTTGGAGGCTAGCAAATTCCAGGCGTAAAGGCAGCCTAAAGGCAAGTTCTTGGCCAAAGTGAGAAAAAAAAAATGTGGTGCCAGTACCGCATATGCCTCATAATCTGGCACAAAAGACTCATACCTCATATTAAACCTTGAGTTACTGACTCGTAAATTTCACCCATTTCACTTCTGAGACGTTCTTTTTCGCGTTCTTTTTTCTTCATTTTCGAGGAGGATTTGACCACATTTTGGGAGCTGGGAAAAAAATCAAATGCAAAGCATTGCACAGGAGAGAGAGAGAGAGAGAGAGAGAGAGAGAGAGAGAGAGAGAGAGAGAGAGAGAGAGAGAGAGATTAGTGGCATTTTGCAGTATATTACCATTTACCGGTATGCATATGAAATAGGTACTAATGCTAAATATGTGAATTTTAGAGAAAAAATATAAAAATCGTTATTACAGGATTGTGGTAACAGGAAATACCTTCCTCTGTAGTAGACGAAACAATCTTTCAATAATGATATCCTTTTTTATTTTTTAATTAAAAAAGAAATATAGAGTAAAATCGTAATTAAAAGATTATTGTAACAGGAAATAGATCCTCTATAGAATAAAATCCAGTCTCTCAAAATAATAATTTTCTGTTTTAAATTTCACTAAATGAAATACTTATAAAACGATTATTTCAACCTATAAGTGTTAAATCTACAAAGTGGGGCGAGAAACGAACACCTAATAAACATATTCATGTCTATGTGCTGGTTTTCCAGGACATAAAACGTATAAATATGCCGGCATAGCCGCACTTCAAGCTCTCAAAATAGAATAAGCTGCGAAAAGAGTAGCCATTACTTTTCTTCATTGTCAATATGGAGCGATGCAGTCTCTTTTGGGGGCTAGCAAATTCCAGGCGTAAAGGCAGCCTAAAGGCAAGTTCTTGGCCAAAGTGGAAAAAAAAAGTATGTGGTGCCAGTACCGCATATGCCTCATAATCTGGCACAAAAGACTCATACCTCATATTAAACCTTGAGTTACTGACTCGTAAATTTCACCCATTTCACTTCTGAGACGTTCTTTTTCACGTTCTTTTTTCTTCATTTTCCAGAAGGATTTGACCACATTCTGGGAGCTGGGAAAAAAAAATCAAATGCAAAATATTGCACAGGAGAGAGAGAGAGAGAGAGAGAGAGAGAGAGGAGAGAGAGAGAGAGAGAGAGAGAGAGAGAGAGAGAGAAAAATAGTTGCTTTTTGCAGTATATTAAAATTTACCGGTATGCATATATGGGTAGTGCTCATGTAAAATAAGGGAGTTTTAAAGAGAGAGAGAGAGAGAGAGAGAGAGAGAGAGAGAGAGAGGAGAGAGAGAGAGAGAGAGAGAGATAATAGTGGCTTTTTGTAGTATATTACCATTTACCGGTATGCATATGATATAGGTACTGCTCATGTGAAATAAGTAAGTTTGAGAGAGAGAGAGAGAGAGAGAGAGAGAGAGAGAGAGAGAGAGAGAGAGAGAGAGAGAGAGAGAGAGAGAGAGAGATATACTAGTGGCTTTTTGCAGTATATTAACATTTACCGGTGTGCATATGATATAGGTACTGCTCATGTAAAATAAGCGAATTTTAGAGAGAGAGAGAGAGAGAGAGAGAGAGAGAGAGAGAGAGAGAGAGAGAGAGAGAGAGAGAGAGAGAGAGAGAGGCTTTTCGTAGTATATTAGCAATTACCGGTATGCATATGAAATATGTGCTACTCGTGTGTGAAATAAGCGAGTTCTGTATTTTGCGTATATGAACATATATGCCGACACGTAATTATAGTCCATTTCTTTTAGCGAGGCATATTTGCACCGACTCGCAGCGGTACCCTTTTAGCTCGGAAAAGTTTCCTGATCGCTGATTGGTTGGACAAGATAATTCTAACCAATCAGCGATCAGGAAACTTTTCCGAGCTAAAAGGGCACCCCTGCGAGTCTGTGCAAATCTGCCTCGCTAAAAGAAATGGACTATAATTAATAGAATTACTTTATTCATAATATATTTAATATATATTAAAATGAAAAAACTAAATACTTTCAGATGAGGAAATAACATAGAAAATATTTTATGTATTTTACATTGTTTAACACTGCTGAGTTAACCAAGAAGGTTTTGTTTTATTTCTGACGAATTTGATCATCATTTTTATACATTTTGCATTGGATGTCATTATAGTCATTTTGCTTTATGTAATTATCGCCATTAGGGTAATTGATGTAAAGTCATTTTAGTCATTAATGATTCGTAACTCTAACTTTTGTAAGAAATAATTATACTATCAACTAAACCTTAAAGCATTTCGAAAGGAAGAAAATATGTAAGATTTTAAACCTCCATAAAATGGGTCTTGTTAATTGTGATATGAATAGCTTTCTTAGAACCCCATTCAAGGATCATTAAGTGTTCCTAGGAATGAATAATTAATTTTTACTGCAGATTTAATTATAGAAGATTTTGTAGAATCTATATAAATTCTCCTAAATAATTCATGTTTTGAAACCTATAAAATGGTTCTGGTTGATTATGGTATGAAAAGCTTTCTTAGAAACCAATTTAAGGATCACTACTTGTTCTTCGGAAGAAATCATTAGTTTTTATTACTGATTTAATCAAAGTTTTGTTGGTTCACACTGTTAAAAATTACCTTCAAAACGGCAAAAATACTGGAATAAATGTTTCCAAGCATTTCAGTTTTATAAACAGATATATGATATTAAGGAGTGATATTACGGTCACCAGCCCGTAAAATATAACAATAAATTATGGTGAAATTACAGTCCCCTGTATTTTACTGAAATATGGTTGAGAACTGTATATTTTTAATGAGAATTTCCTATTGATATTACGGTTTTATTAATAGTGCAATATAAGATCAGCCATTCTCTCTCTCTCTCTCTCTCTCTCTCTCTCTCTCTCTCTCTCTCTCTCTCTCTCTCTCTCTCTCTTTTTTGTGGCCTGATTGGTAACGTCTCTGTCTGGTGTTTGCCAGACGGGGGTTCGAGTCCCGCTCTGGCTCGTTAGTGCCATTAACGTCTGCAACCATACCATCCTTTTGAGCTAGAGTTGGGGGCTTTGGTGGAGCCTATAGGTCTATCTGCTGAGATCATCAGCAGCCACTGCCTGACCGTCCTTGGTCCTAGCTTGGGCGCTGATCATATAATATATGGTCAGTCTCTAGGCATTGTCCTGATTGCTAGGGCAATGTCATTGTCCCTTGCCTCTGCCATTCATGAGGGACCTTTAAACCTTTAAAATTGTCATGCCTTATCAATCAGCAAAACACCCGTATAAAATCATTGCTTCCTGGCCATACCCTTAAGTAAGTCTTTTCCACTCTGAATAGACCACGACTCGAGTGCACAGCTCGACGCTGGATCATGCAAATGCGAGGACAAGACTCGGATTCAGAGAAGCCATTAAAAGCCTGAAGTATCGTAAAGCTTCCGGCGAACCGCATAATGTCCCGGATGATGAAATAACTCAGAGGCCTGCGGGCGTGAAGGAGATCTCGGTTCGCGGGGGAAACAACTTGTGGGGAGGGTGCCTGCGTGAGGCAGATGGGAAATGCATTGGTGGTACTCAAGTCGAGGTTATATAGCTTAACGTGTGTGGGTCTTAGTTTTGACTCGACAAGTTTAGGTTCTACTTCTGCTTTATTATTATTATTATTATTATTATTATTATTATTAGTAGTAGTAGTAGTAGTAGTAGTAGTAGTAGTAGTAGTAGTAGTAGTAGTCATACCTCATTTACTTGAACAATGCTGTTATGATTGTTATTTTGGTGTTGTCATTTTGTTGTTGTTGTTGTTGTTGGCAATCGCTCTATATTCACCATTGAGATGTAATTTTGAATCGCAACGGAATTTTAAACCCCGATAAAACCATGATGTTTCAATATGGTGTCCTGCAAAAATCTGATTGCATTGTTTTCATATATTTCTTAATCAGTTGAGGTCCAGTGCAATTATCATGGCCTTTTCTACATGTCTAAGATTGTTATTATTAGGTATATATGGGTAAGTATTGTTTTGAAAAATCACAATTTAAATTCGGGCTTCTGAAAAATTTATTTTTATATCTCTGTAATTATTAGGTATATATAGGCAAGTTACTTTTTTGAAGAAGCACAATTTAAAAATCGGACTTACGAAAAAGTTTATATTTCTGTAATTATTAAGTATGAATGGACAAGGTATTGTTTTGAAAAAGCCCAATTTAAGATTCAGGCTTCTGGAAAAAAGTTTTATATTTTATTTGCCAAATGCACCTGGGAGGGTTTTAATTCTCATCTTAGAGTTGAGAAATCTCCAACTCCTTGAGGGACAATATCCCTCATGCATGCTGAAATTATCCTCGATTATCCTCGTGTATTTAAATTATTGTTTAAAAATGGTCCTTCAACAGCTAATGAATCTTCTGCTTAGGGGTATGCAGTTAAAGTTTCTTTTGGGGTGAATGTAGTTTATCGGGACAGGGCGATAACTTTCTTATTAGTAGCCCAATCGTTTTTCCTTATGGGGAAGATGTGCTTTACTATGATCCGATATACCATAATATGAAGTTATTTTATATTTTCTAAGTTCAGCCCAAGAAGGGGGTCCGGGGGCTTGCCCCCGGCTAGGGGTTGTGACCTGGGGACTACTAGGTTTGGTTAGGTTGGGTTTGTGGGGTTTGTATGATAGCAACAGTGGTTGGAGGGTCGCAGGGGGGCGTTAGCTCCCCCCCCCCGTTAGGTCATTAGGAAGGTAAGGACACGGCTTTGTAGTTCAGGTTAGGGGGGGGGGGGGTAGGGGGAAGTTTGGGTTAGTTGTTGTCCTTTTTTCTCGGCGTGTCCCCATAAACTACAAAGGCTCCTTTCTCTTTTTATATTTTATGCTCGATCCTGTATTTAATTGATACTTTTGCAATTCTTGATTGTATCCACGTCGAAGGATAAACACGGCGCAGAAACTTCATTTCACCTATTATATTGCAAATTTGATGTTCAGGAAAATCGTTATTGCCACGGAAAACTTCTCTCTCCTCTGCTTCATCAGTTATGCATTGGAGATATCTGGGATGGCACAGGAATATTGGAGGCATGGCCATATTGAAAGCTGAAATTAAACTCTTAAATCATGGTGTAAAGGTTTTATTAAAGGAACGCTTCTCGGATTTTTGAGAGAGAGAGAGAGAGAGAGAGAGAGAGAGAGAGAGAGAGAGAGAGAGAGTGCGCGTGTGTGTTTGCGTGTTTGTGTATTTCGTAAAGTATATCTTCGATTCTCAAGCAGGTGATACAGATACAAACAGAGAGAGAGAGAGAGAGAGAGAGAGAGTGTACGTGTGTGTTTGCGTGTTTGTGTGTGTTTGCGTGTTTGTGTGTTAAGTAAACCATATCTTCGCTTCTCAAGCAGGGTGATAGACAGATACAGACAGGCAAACAGACAGAGAGAGAGAGAGAGAGAGAGAGAGAGAGAGAGGGGGGGGCAAACAGACAGACAGACAGAGAGAGAGAGAGAGAGAGAGAGAGAGAGAGAGAGAGAGAGAGAGAGAGAGAGAGAGAGAGAGAGAGAGAGCGTTTGTGTGTGTGAGTTTCGTAATTAATATCCGCGCTTCTCAAGCAGGGTGACAGACAGACAGACACAGACAGATAGACAGCCAGTGTGTGTGTATGTGTTTGTTTTTCGTAAAGAATACCTGCTCTTCTCAAGCAGGGTGTTGAGGGTAAGGTAAGTATTCTTAAGGAATCTCTCAAGAATTGATTAAATGTGCTATTTTTGTTTTTTAAAATTGCATTCTATTGTCGGATACTGAAGTAGTTTTGCTTGCGGGTTTTAAGTTGAAGATGATGAATTTCCAACTCAATGTTTTAGAGCTCTCAAAATTCTTATGAAGTGAATATACTGGATGGGGGTCACAAAGAAAATATTTAATATAAACTTCATGCACTGCAAAAAAGGATTGCTAAAAACATAAACAATGGGTGTTGTTATTACCATGTTTTTCTGGTGTCAAAATGTCGTAAATATCCATTTTCCAGAACAATTTATAATTTTATATTTGTCTTTATTGCCTTTCCTCACTGCGCTATTTTTCCCGATTGGAGCCCTTGGACTTATAGCGTCTTGCTTTTTCAACTAGGGTTGTAGCCTAGCTAATAATAATAATAATAATAATAATAATAATAATAATAATATTGCCTGGCGAATAGGCTGCTGTATCTCTTGCTAATATTTTTGTATTTTTAAATCCTTGGTTTAATTTTTTTTAACTGTATAAGGTTTTTGAGTATTTAACCATTTTTTATAATATAACGAATTATTAATAACTTTCTCTTTTCTTTTGCAGGTAAGTGGTACAATCTAGGCGAATCACATGCATATAGGGAAGGTAAGCTCTTCCTGTGTTTTATTTTTTGGCAGATGTTCAAGCCACAAGTGAATATCACATCTGTAGTCTTTGATAGCAGATGTGACATGTCAATTATTATGAAAATTATATGGTCAGGTGATGATGGTGTTTCTTTTATACTAATTAACTGCAAGTTTCACATCCTTGATGTTTTACAATGCAGGGTAATTTTCCTTACCCTTCTTATTTACCTAAGTATGTAGTATGTGTTTATGTAAACTCATCCGTAGTATTTCTCGTTAAACCACAATAATGGATGAATTTTTAATGTTGAAAAGAATGCTACAGAGGAACCTGATTAACCTTTAGTAAAGGCTACTTAGTATTTGTAGTTATTAAAAAGATATTTAATTCTTAAGCACCTTGTTAGAGTCTGAGATCTGATAAAAATCATTTGTGTACTGAGGAGATGGGAAATATTGTATGCTCAAGTATGGCAAAGAATTTAAGGGGAATTTAGTATATTCTCGATGCGAAATTTTCTTTTGAAGATAATTCATTACTCAACGGGTAGCCCAGCGAATGTATTTAACGAACTTGAGATATAAAACAGATACTGGATGGTCTATAAAATAGAAGAATGAAAAACTATCCTGCTAATTGCAAAAGCTTGTCAGGGACTTTTAAGCGGAGGAAAACTTTGAACTGGCATTGAAAAGATAGCTTTAGAATCCATTTAGGGGACTGGAAAAATTTCTTAATGAAACTTGAAAACTTAAAGCTTTACAAAATGTTGCAGAGTGAAGGGAAACTGTTTTGAAGCCAGTGTTCTTCGTATGAATGTCAGAGCAGAGGTGAATGTGGATGTTAAATGTTAGTTTTTATAGCCTAACATGGCTATATACAGCAGCTTGAGACTTGATCAATGACAAATATTAGTTAATTTACCTTTGGGTTGTGAAATTAGCTAAGTTGGTGTCGTGGCTCACGTTTTTAAGGTTCGTAGTTCGCTCTCTAAATACTACCTACAATTCTACTCAAGAGTAGATAGGTTAAAGTGTCTTGGGGCTGGGAAAAAATGAAAGGGGGGGGGGGCTGTCTGTTGAACAGGATCCTTCG
>NC_090738.1:130991614-130996614 GCF_036898095.1 Palaemon carinicauda | reverse complement strand
ATTATATTTTAGCGCTGGCGTTATTGTAAATATTAGGCAAAATTTGTACTGTTTTCATCTCATTACATAGAAAAATAACTTTCTCTCATTTGTCAGTCTTTGTGTGTTAACTGCAGTATACTCGTACAATTTTACTGACCTCAATACTGTCGGCTTTTTTTGTCAATTTCATTGACTTATTTTTTTACATCACACACACACACATATATATATATATGTGTAAAATAATTGTATGAAAAATCTAATTTATTTAGCTTTCGAAGGGACCATCTTCCTTCCTTTTAAAAAATTTGTAACCATTTTGTTTTCTGAAGAGGAAGAGAGATGGTCCCTTCGAAAGCTAAATAAATTTAATTTTTCATACATTGTGGGTTATTCTATTTAAAATAAATACACGGAAAATTGTGTATTTTAATATATATATATATATATATATATATATATATATATATATATATATATATATACATATACTGTATATATATATATATATATATATATATATATATATATATATATATATATATATATATATATATATATATATTTATATATATATACATATACTGTATATATATATATATATATATATATATATATATATATATACATATACTGTATATATATATATATATATATATATATATATATATATATATATATATATATATATATATATATGTATGGTGTGTGTGTGTAGTTAGTGTTTGTTGTTAGAAGAGTAAATTGGTCCAATCTATGTAATCATCGATCGCCTAAGCAACCGGGAAATGTGAGAGTGGTTTGGTGGCAAGATTGAAAAGTTAAAAAATCTCAACAGGGGACCAACATTTTCCATCAACCTATTTTCGCTTCCTTGAGGCCAAGACGTTTCCAGCATATGGGGCATTCATATCAAATGTAAATTTTTCCTCCAAAGTTGAATCGAAGATCAGAAAGGTGAACGCATAATCTCAGAAGTCTCTCTCTCTTTGTAATAGAATCTTGAAATGGAAATGCCTGGACTTTTTTTTAACTTCTAGTTCGTATGGTATTCTGTCTTTAATACTTCCCTTTTTGTTCATGTTAAAGGGAAAGTATTCATTTTAATATTTGCTTTTCAATATATATTATAAGAAAAGTATTAATTTTAATACTTGCATTTCAGTTGGTATTAAAGGAAAAGTATTGATTTTAATATTTCTTTAAAATTGATATTAGTGGAAAAGTATTCATTTTAATATTTGCTTTTCAGTTGATATTAAAGAAAAGTTATTTTAATATTTACTTTTCAGTTGATATGAGAAGAAAAGTTATTTTAATATTTACTTTTCAGTTGATATGAGAAGAAAAGTTATTTTAATATTTACTTTTCAGTTGATATGAGAAGAAAAGTATTCATTTTAATACTTGCATTTCAATTGGTATTAAGGAAAAGTATCCATTTTAATATTTGCTTTTCAGTTGATATTTAAGGAAAAGTATTAATTTTAGTACTTGCAATTCAATTGACATTAAAGGGAAAGTATTCATTTTAGGATTTACTTTTCAGTTGATATTAGAGGGAAATTGGTAATTTTAATAAATTTGTTTTATATTAAAGGAAAAGTATTAATTTTAATATTTGTTTTTCTGTTGATATTAAAGGAAAAGTATCTATTTTAATATTTTTCAGTTGATATTAAAGGAAAAGTATTCATTTTATTACTTGCATTTAAGTTGATATTAAAGAAAAAGTATTATCTTAATACTTGTATTTGCATTGACATTAAAGGAAAAGTATTCATTTGAATATTTGCTTTTCCGTTAATATTTTAGGAAAAATATTCATTATAATACTTGCATATCAGTTGATATTAAAGAAACATTCATTTTAATATTTGCTTTTCCGTGTATATTAAAGGAAAAGCTTTCATTTGATATTTGCATTTCAGTTCATATTAAAGGAAAAGTATTCATTTTGTTATTTGCCTTTCAGTTGATATTAAAGTAAAAGTATTCATTTTGTTATTTACATTTTAGTTGATATTAAAGGAAAAGTATTAATTTTATATTTGCATTTCAGTTGATATTAAAGGAAAAGTATTAATTTTGATATTTGCATTTTAGTTGCTATTAAAGGAAAAGTTTTCATTTTAATATTTGCTTTTCAGTTTATATTAAAGGAAAAGTATTCATTTTGATATTTGCATTTTAGCTGTTATTAAAGGGAAGGTATTCATTTATCCGTTGGTTCTCTCTCTCTCTCTCTCTCTCTCTCTCTCCTCTCTCTCTCTCTCTCTCTCTCTCCTCTCTCTCTCTCTCTCTCTCTCAGGATTGTGGTGAAATTTATCCTACGTAAAACTATGAGAGGTCAAATAATGGGAAAGATTTACGTTGTCAATTTATGACTTAGTATACGCCTATTTTGAGGCATGTGAGATTCGCTAAGAGATTTGAACAATTTTATTTTTTACATGTTGATAGGTTAAATATCTTTTAACATATTTTTCGTAATATATATCGGAATTAGTATAAAGGAGAATAGAATGATAATGATTATAATAAGGATGATTATATTATAATGATGAATGTAGTGACCTTTAAGCATATGCCTATGCAAATAAGAATAATGGTTGATTTAAGGATCACTTTTTTTTTTTTTTTTTTTTTTTACAATTTAAGGACCAACATTTGCAGGACATGTAATAGCGGAATACTCTTTAAAACAAGAATGACATTAAAAGATATTTCTGTCTTAAATAAGATAAAACGAAATACATACTTGTTAAGGAACTTTATTGTACCATTAATAGATGCAAACCAAGAATGAGGCATCTCACTACTACAGCCATATGTATTAGTGTGAGAGAGAGAGAGAGAGAGAGAGAGAGAGAGAGAGAGAGAGAGAGAGAGAGAGAGAGAGAGAGAATATAATTTCATTCTTCAAGCTTATTGAATACTGAATATATTAGAAAAAAAACTCAATGGAAATTTTCAGAGAGAGAGAGAGAGAGAGAGAGAGAGAGAGAGAGAGAGAGAGAGAGAGAGAGAGAGAGAGAGAGAGAGAATATAATAATTTCATTTTTCAAGCTTATTGAATACTGTAGATATTAAAAAAACACAATGGAAATTTGAGAGAGAGAGAGAGAGAGAGAGAGAGAGAGAGAGAGAGAGAGGAGAGAGAGAGAGAGAGAGAGAGAGAGAGAGAGAGAGAGAGAGCATGTTCACTGAAATAAAGCAGGCAGGACTTTAATGGTGTTGAATAATTTATTTAAAAAAAGACGAGGGATATTGGTCACTTTTACATGCAGACTAGCGACTCATTTATTATTATTTGGTAGGATTTCCCCTTTCTATATTGAATTAATAACTAAATTATGCATAATTGAGATGGGAGATTAAAATGGAAAGGCTTGGAAAGAGTGAATATGCATTCATGTTATCAGTCAAATATCATGACCGTTTCGCTTATCAACATTTAAGTCATATTCACCAACAGGATGTGGCTCCAGAGAAAAAAACAACTTACCTGTCACTGCTTTATTCATTATTTTCAACGCTGAATCGTGCATCCGATTACAGGATTACCAGAAACACCTTAAACCTATAGTCCATTTCTTTTAACGAGTCATATTTGCACCGACTCGCAGCGGTGCCCTTTTAGCTCGGAAAAGTTTCCTGATCGCTGATTGGTTGGACAAGATAATTCTAACCAATCAGCGACCAGGAAACTTTTCCGAGCTAAAAGGGCACCGCTGCGAGTCGGTGCACATCTGCATCGCTAAAGGAAATGGACTATAGTGCATAATCTTTGTCACTAACTTTGGTCTTGCAAATATTAATTTATCCCTTCCAGGTCTTCCCCTGTTCAGATGCATATGAGTTACACTCTTTTCACCAATCTACTATTGTCTATTCTTTCCACACGACCAGACCTTGTACCATTAAACTTGACCCTGTTTGAAAACTTGCGTTATCTTAGTCATATATATCACCTTTAATATATCTGGATGATATTCAGATGTATTATTGCCCATTCTTTCCACATGACCACACCTTGTACCATTAAACTTTACCCTGTTTAACAAGAAGCGTTATGCTTTTTAAATCTTAGTCACCTATATAACGTTTAATACATCTGAATGGTATCCAGATGTATCATTGTCCACTCTTCCCACATGACCAGACCTTCTACCATTAAATTTTACCCTTTTTTGATGAGTAGCGTTGTGCCCTTGTGAATCTTAGTTACATATATCACTTTTAATACATCTGGATGATATTCAGATGTATTATTGCCCATTCTTTCCACATGACCAAACCCTGTACCATTAAATTTTACACTTTTTTAATGAGTAGCGTTATGCCCTTTAAATCTTAGTCACCTATATCACCTTGAATACATCTGAATGATTTAAAGCTGTAGTATTGCCCATTCTTTCCACATGACCAGACCTTGTAACATTAAACTTTACCCTGTTTATCAAGAACCGTTTGCCCTTTTAACTCTTAGTTACCTATATCCCTTTCAATAAATGTAATTATTAAATGGAATTTAATTTTATTAGCGAACCAATTTCTTTCCATGAAACTAAAACTTTGTCCCACGTTTGCAAGTAGTTTTTAGTGTCTTTATATAAAATTTTGGCTGTGCTTAAATTGATTATTTATCTTGTTATTTTCAACGTTTATTTAAGAAATTTGTAGTTTTGCCAGATTGTTTCATGCTTAACAATATCGCCTATATAATGATATCTAGACGAATATTAATCTTGAACATTTGTCCCATCCGGCAATGCCTTGTCTGGATGTAAAAGCTCCACTATCATCTTCTGTCACCTTCATCACAATTAATGATAGTAGGAGGTTTGGAATCCTATGGGATAAAAACCATTCTTTTTGCCGATGGCCGAGTTCTTTGTTGAGGCAACATGAATAAAAGGAAAACTCTTTCCTGTTTCGTTCCAATTTATTTGTTACGTGCACACAAGGAGGTTAAGTTTAGATTTGCTTATCTTCTTCGTTTCCTCTATTTGTAT
>NC_090738.1:130971614-130984114 GCF_036898095.1 Palaemon carinicauda | reverse complement strand
ATCCCTGTCCCTTTCCTCTGCCATTTATGAGCGGAATTCAAACCTTTAAACCTATAAAAATTTCAATCGAAGCTTTTGAATTTGAGCATATTCTTTTTATAAATGTAAAGGCCGATGGGACGGGCAACCTATATTCAATCTTTTTTTAGTGAGTCATTTGCACTGACTCACAGGGGGTGCCAATTTACCTCGGAACGGTTTCCTACTAGCTGATTGGCTGGAGAATAACAATTCTAACCAATCAGCTAGTAGGAAACTTTTCCAAGCTAAAAGGGCACCAATGCGAGTCTGTGCAAATGCGGCAACTTAAAAAAAAAATTATAGTATAGTGCCTTCTCTACCTCGGCCAAATAAAAGTGGGTCGTGCCCACGATGGAAGTAATGCCCCCCCCCCCCCCTCCCCCCTCTTTTAGAAGAAAGCTTTATGAATTAGGGAAAGCAAAAGCACGAAAAATGCATTCACTGAACCGTGTAATCTGAGTATTAACAACCTCCACAAAGAGAGTTTACATGAGTATAATCCACTTGAATGTAGAGATTCAAGGATTCACGGATCTGACAGCAATGTCGAAATGAAGAATTCAAGGGATATATCAAAAAAAAAAAAATATCAGAAAAAATAAAATTGAGAATCCCCCATCTTTTTCTTGTCCTTCCAGCCCTGATAAAATAATACAAAAGGCTTCCCTCGATACAATCCATATAAAGCGGTTCAATCCATCCAGGAGAATTCCTTCGCATGCGCTAAATGATAAAACCTCAGGAGTTTAGATAACGCCATGAATATAGATTGCGAGACAAAATCCCTTTCTACATATTTTCAACCCGACTGAACCCAAGCGGAAAATCAGACTGGTTTGAAATTCCATGGTTCAATTTCAACTTTTTCCCTCTTTATTCTATATATACATATATATATATATTTTTTTTTTTGAGGGGGGGTGGGCGGTGAAAAGAAAAGGGGACTGTGGTTAATACCGTGACGAACAATCTCTCTTCACTTCGGTCATCCGAAAAAAAGGAAATATAGTATCAGGCTTTTTTTTTTTTTTTTTTTTTTTTTTTTTTGGTGGGGAAAAGTTGTCGAAGGGAGCAAATATTTTTTTTGTTGCCTGAATGCCTGTGGAAAAGGGACAGCAATTTTTTGTGTTAGCATTGATTTTTTTTTTTTTTTTTTTTTTTTTTTTTTTTTTTTTTTTTTTTTTTTTTTTTTTTTTTTTTTGGTAAGGGGGGGGGGTGGAGACTAAAACGAGGAAGTTGAAGGTTAAAGCATGTCCTTCCTCTCTATTCTTATGTGCTGCGTTTACCTCCTTTGTCTTATTAAACATAAATCATTCCAGAAAAAAAGAGTTTAATCTTTGTAAATTTTGTTGCTTTTCGTTTCAGATATTGAAGTTATTTTTTAGGATGTCATTATTAAGACGAAAGTACTAACCATAATCAAGTCATTTCATTTTTCCTTTCGTGGCTTTACAGTATTATTATTATTATTATTATTATTATTATTGTTATTTTTATTATTATTATTATTATTATTATTGATATTATTATTATTATTATTATTATTATTATTATTGATATTATTATTATTATTATCTAAGCTACAACCATTGCTGTAAAAATAAGATGCTATAAGCCCAAGGGATTTAACAAGAAAAAAAAGCCCAGTGAAGAAAAGAAATAAGGAAATAAGCAACATAAGTAGTAGTGAACAATGGAAATAAAATATTTGAAAAACATTAACAGCATTAAAACAGATATTTCATATATAAACTATAAAAAGACTTATCAGCCTGTTCAACATGAAAACATTTGCTGCAATTTTGAACTTTTAAAGTTCTACCGAATTAACGACCTGATTAGGGAGATCATTCCACAAATTGGTCTCAGCTGGAATTTAGCTTCTAGAATAGTGTGTTGAGCCTCGTGATAGAGAAGGCCCGGTTATTAGTATTGACTGCATGCCTAGTAATACGTTCTTTATCCTCATTATCAGTTAACTTTTGTGATTTCTGTATACATATTTCAGTGTATATACTCATATATTAATATTTATTCATATCCATATTTTTATATTTGCATGTATATTCATTTATATATTGGATTGAGAGCTGAGGAAGACACTTTCTTTAAAGACTAATATAAACATTGATGTTCACCTGTTCACCGTGACCCCCGTTAGACTATGTTAGTCTTTCGTGAGAGATTGTTGATTATTCTTCTGACAGATTCCTACAGCTTCAATGAAATTTGTGTCGCATCTTGCTAATAAACTACTGATGTTATCCTTCCACCTACACTGTTATAAAACTCGTAATTTTAATCGGAAATTCTCCGTAAAAATATACTGTTCTGAACCGTATTTCAGAAAAATACAGGCGACCGTAATGTTACCATATTTTGTTGTTATCTTTTACGTTCTGGTGCCCGTAATATCACTCCGTTACCTCAGTTTATGCGTTCTTAAAACGGTAAAAATCCTGGAAAAATTTTGCCAGGTATTTACCGTTTTTTATGCAAATTTTTAACAGTGTAGTTCTTGATCTTCCACTTAGTCTCTTGCCTTCCGGACCACAGTGAAATATTCTTTTCACATCCCGATGTTCTGGGATTCTGCAGATGTGTCCAAACCATCTCAATTGGCTCTTTTCAATTGTAAAAATTATACGTTCCACACCCAATTCTTTTCTTATGTTCATCCCAAATATTTGCTCTTACCTCCAGCAAGGTTTCTGGGAAAAAAAAAATAGAAGAAATTTAATCTGTAAACAGTTGTCAAAAACTTTGGCGTCTAAAAATTCAGGGTTGTAAATTTATAATTCCCTACGAAAATAGGGTTTATTTGGTCAGTTAATTGGCTTGCTTAAAACTGACAAATATTAATTTAGAGATCTCTTAAAAATACCTGATCAACATGTAACTAAAGTCAAATGATCTTCAAATAATTTCGAATATGATTCCAGGGAACAAGATCTTTTAAAATTTCAACGTAATATTTATAGCATTTTAATTAAATACATCTTGACAGTTAAAATTAATGGCTACACCACCACTTGCACTTAATGCATAGCCTCTACAACATATAGGATGCTTCCAGAAGTCTAAAATCACTAGCTTCTCTATCACTTGCAAAGACTCTACAACGTATACAATGGTTTCCGACAGCTAAAACTACTGGCTACTAAAAGGTATCTTTAAAGATAAATTCATAATTATCTTGATAATTTAAAGATCCGTTTTGAATCTGGTGTTTTTTTTTTTTTTTTTTTTTTTTTTTTTTTTTTTTTTTGTACTAGTTTGCCTTTTTTTTCCAAATTTTGAACATTACATAATTTTTGGCATAAAAATAATAATGATGATGATAATAATGATGATATAAGTTATGATAACAGTAAAACTATTAGTGTCATTTCCGACTGCACCTTTGTGTGTGCCATTAATTCAATTTTTTCATACAAACTTTCTGCTGTGCTAATTATAGCTTTTTAACTTCAATTTCTTAATGATGAGTTAATAGTACACAACGGCAAAGTGGCCTATCATGTAAAACTGTTTAATTAGCCAATCTTATCCTTTGAAGAAGAGTTTTATTTTGCCTGTAAATTGCCTATTACCGGAATCTGGTGGACTGATGCTCATTATAAGGTTTTAATATCACATAATAGATATACATTTTTTTAGTAATTAATTTTTTTTATTAAAAAACGGGTTTCAAGATAAGTTTGAGGTTGGTAGGATATAACGTGAGGACGTTATCTACAGTATTGTTCAATTGCTCTGATCATGGCACGTTAATTGTTCATATTATTATTATTATTATTATTATTATTATTATTGTTGTTGTTGTTGTTATTATTTTTATTATTATTATTATTATTATTATTATTACTGTCATTAATATTTTATTATTATTATTATTACTGTTATTAGTATTTTATTATTAATATTATTTTTATTATTATTATTATCATCATTATTATTATTATTATTAGCCAAGCTACAACCCTAGTTGGAAAAGCAGGATGCTATAAACCCAACGGCTCTAATAGGGAATAATATCCTAGCGAGGAAAGAAAACAATGAAATGAATAAACTACAAGAGAAGTAATGAACAACGAAAATGAAATATTTTTAAAACTAACAGCAATAATATAGATCTTTCATATATTAAACTATAAAAAACAAGAGGAAGAAAAAATAAGATAAAATAGTGTGCCTAAGTGTACCCTCAAGCAAGAGAACTCTATAGGGGGACATAAGTTCAGTACATTTTGCAGTTGATAAATATCTTAAGAATAAATAAATGCCCTTATTCATATAGAGTTAGGTTATTAATAAAGGTCTTTCTCCCTTGAATTTTGCGACTTATGTAGTCCGCAAGGTGCATGTCTGGGTTATCTTATGAAGATAATGAGGGTTCTTTTTTTTTTCTCTGGGAAATATGTTATTAAGACCAATTCTATCATCGAACTAGAGGTGTATTGCTGTATAATTAGTTTTTCTGGCCTCGTGAAATGTAATGTGCTAAGTTTTTCGTCTATGCGTTTATGGTTTAAGCAGGATTCAAAGAAACACATTCTCTATTGTGTAATAAGTTTATCACTATGTAAATTTTCGTATTAAATATACTTTTACGCATGAATATTTGATTGCATGAAAATGCAGCAGTTTTTGCAAACGGCCATCAACATTTTCTCTCTCTCTCTCTCTCTCTCTCTCTCTCTCTCTCTCTCTCTCTCTCTCTCTCTCTCTCTCTCTCTCTCTCTCTCTCTCTCTCCACACAACATCAGATCACCAATACTTTCCCAATTTTAAAACCTAAAGTTTAATAGAAGAAATGGTGCATCAGGTTAGAAAACCACTGAATCAAACTCCTCGTTATTTATTTTTGTTTCCAATCGTTAAAATACCAAGAAGCGATCACCAGCCAAACATTCGTTATCTAATTGTATAAAAAACGACTGTTCATCAAATATCCATTAAAATTGCGCTATAGAGCACGAAGTGTAATGGCTCTCTCTATCTCTCTCTTCCCCCTTTTCAAACCAGACTATAAATTTGGTCCATTCAGCGTTTTTTTTTTTTCCTCTTTTGGTTAGGTATACCACAAATAAATTGTACGATGCGGTAACGTGTTAATTTTTTTTTTATTGGGATATTCGTAAATATGTTGTTTCTGTTATCCGAGGAGGATGCATGAGGAAATAAAATGGGTCAAAATCTTTAAATTGTTGCGTGAATAGTCTTCCTTGCATTTAAACGACTATTTATTTGAGGTTGTAAAGTTTGCGTGTGTACACAAACACACATACCTTTTTTATCTCTCTCTCTCTCTCTCTCTCTCTCTCTCTCTCTGTATATATATATATATATATATATATATATATATATATATATATATATATATATATATATATATATATATATGTGTGTGTGTGTGTGTGTGTGTGTGTACACACACTTATTTCAGTGCTTGCAGATGTAAATGTGGTATTCATCTTAAATTACAATAAGACGTTTACCAGTCCTAAGCACATTGTTCAGATATTGGTTGTTTTTGCTAGTTTATACATTTTTTTTTTTTTTTTTTTTTGTACATTACTGGGTGTTATGAAAGTAGTTGTTTTTGTAAAGAATTTACCCTGTCATGACCCCTATTTTCGTCTGAAATGCTAATTTTATCAATAAATGTTCTTATATAATATTCAGTTGGGTCTTATTCATTGATCACTTTGTTACCTCTGCCAACAAAGTTAGGAGGAGGTTATGTTTCCCCCCTGTTTGTGTGTGTGTGTTTGTGAATAGCTTCCTGGTCAACATAGTTATGATAGAGTAATAAAACTTGCAGGGATTAAATGTTATGTAAAAATCTGGAAATTATTAAATTTTGTAAGATCAAGGGCACCGTCAATGTCCCATTCACGTAATCAGCCATAAGTTTGGACATTGTTGTCAAAGAGACTTCAAACTTGGTTCATATTTGATTGTATGAAAATCCACCCAATTAATACATGTTAAGGTCAAAGGTCAAGGTTAAGGTAGGGACATAAGCAGCTGCGACGGAGGTCTGCTCCCTATTGAGTGCCCCTCTATGAGTATGCTTTATCAGAGTCGTTTATAAAAACCTCCAATGGAAGAGAATTAAAAAAAATTGAGTTATTCAGTTTGTTATTTTATTGTTCTTTCTCTTTTTTTCTCTTTTTATCGAAATGTATTCAATGTTAGATGCGATTTCTGCCCATAAAAGTAACTTCCCACGTAAATGCTGTTTACATACAAAGTACTTCATTGGAAAGAATCGTGCTCTGGATTCTGTACAGTTTAATCTTTTGTATTTATACTTTTATGAGTAACATTTATTTATCAAACCCTTTGTGTAGTAGAATCATGATATATATTTCTTTAACGTTGCAATTAAGGGGGCCGCTCATGAAAGGCAGAGGCAAGAGACAGTGGCATTGCCCTATCAAGCAGGGCAATGCCCTAGAGACTAACCATATGTACATAGGATCAGCATACAATCCCCCTCTCCACCCAAGCTAGGACCAAGGAGGGCCAGGCAATGGCTGCTGATGACTCACCAGATAGAACTTTAGGCTCCCTCACAAGGATGGTGAGGTTGCTGCAATCAAAGGAACTGATGAGTTTCAGCAGGACTAGAACCCCAGTCTGACGTTCACCAGTCAGGGACGTGGCCAGATCGGGTGTGGGTTTTGCTCGTGTTCCATAAATATTTTGATAATTTAGTTCTTGTTCTACAACATGAACATTTTTTTTTTTTTCTTTTTTTTTTTTTTTTTGCAATGTTGTATAGAGTGAAAGCGAAATTATTTTGGTTTTAATCCCCTTAAAAAAAAAGACCGACTAACCGCCATCAATTGTGAATAGATTTCAAACTTCAAAGTTCCCTCACTGAAATGCTTTGTATTTTAGAAAAATATTTTTATCCCTGTATTCATACCATTCATATCTCTGCTGTTCCCATCAGACGTGTATTTCAGTTGACAAATTTGTATATTTTTTTTGGGGTGGTTGGAGGTCGATGTTTTGGAACATTTTTCAACCATCAATGCGAGAACGTCCAATCAGGTGATCACAAAGCGGATATCAATCTCTTCAGATTCGTTCTTCGTGATTTTAGATTTTTTTAGTGGTTAAATCTTTTCTGTTTTTAGATAAATATTTTATTCTTTTCAAGGGGTTTCAATTATTATTTCCATAAACTGTCTAGTTAATAATTTGTGTTTACAAAGCGAATATCAATCTCTTCAGTTTCGTTCTTCGCGATTTTAAATTAATTGGTTGAATCTTCTTTCTGTTTTCATAAAAAGTATTTTATTCATTTCAAGGGGTTTAAATTACTATTTTCATAAAATGCCCATTTATTATTAATTTGTGTTCACAAGGTGAATGAATATAAATCTCTTCGGATTCGCTCTCCGCAATTTTAGACTTTTTCAGTGGTTAAATCTTCCTAATGTTTTATATAAGTATTTCATTCTGTTCCAAGGGTTACAATTATTATTTTCATAAACTGTCCAGTTATTAATTTGTGTTTGCAAAGCTAATATCAATCATTTCAGATTCGTTCTTGGCATTTTTAGATTATTTTTCATACTATCTCTTACCACAGTGATTAAAGCTTCCTTCTTTCTTGGATAAGTATTTTATTATTTTCAACGGTTTTCAATTATTTCTTTCATAGAACCCAGTTATTATTAGCCCCCTGTGTAGTACCTTGTTTAAACTATTCCTTAGGTTCGTCAATAAAATGATAAATATCCTATGAAGTGGCGTTATTTTGTTATTTGTCAGCAGTATAATTTCAGATTCAGATGTCAGTGTTTTGTGTCATTTTAAAATAATGTAAATACCTAACTTCGTTGTTATGAGGCTTTCATTATATTCGACATTTTTCTGAACTTTTTGAAATTGTTCAAATCTGTTCGAAATTGAGTAAACATTTGAAAAAAAAAAAAAACGAAGGTTTTGTTGATTATCAAAATATAAGTAAATAAAGGGAAAGGTAAAATAGAATATAGCTTTCTGCCATATTGCAGTAACTATTTTGTTCCATTTTAATCAAGTCATTGTAGGGCAGTATATTTTTATTGTTTTCAGCATCTATATTTCTTAGTTCAGCTTACCAATATCAATTTGCAAGATTTAACAACCAGTTTGGAATTTGTTTATGATTATATCCTCTTTGGAAATTGTAGACCTTTCTCTTTCCCAACTTACTCTCTCAAATGTATAAAGCGTTCGTTTGTGTTATTTATAATTTGTTCATAATTATATCCTCCTTGGAAATTGTAGACCTTTCTCTTTCCCATCTTACTCTCTCATGTTTAGCGTTCCTTTGTGTAATTTAGAATTCGGTTATAACTATATCCTCTTTGGAAATAGTAGACATTTTCTTACTCTCAAATGTAGTGTATCTTGTGTAATTTAGAATTTGTTTATAATAATATCCTCTTTGGAAATTGTAGACCTTTCCCTTTCCCATCTTACTCTCTCAAATGTAAATTGTTCGTTTGTGTAATTTAGAATTTCTTATAATTATATCCTCTTCGGAAATTGTAGACCTTTCTCTTTCCCATCTTACTTTCTCAAATGTAAAGTGTTCGTTTGTGTAATTTAGAATTTGTTTATAATTATATCTTCTTTGGAAATTGTAAACATGTTCTTACTCTCTCAAATGTAGTGTTCGTTTGTGTTGTTTAGAATTTCTTATAATTATATCCTCTTTGGAAATTGTACACCTTTCTCTTTCCCATTTAACTTTCTCAAATGTAAAGTATTCGTTTGTGTAATTTAGAATTTGTTTGTAATCATGTCCTCTTCGGAAATTGTAGACCTTTCTCTTTCCCATCTTACTCTCTCAAATGTAAAGTGTAGTTTGTGTAATTTAGGACTTGTTTATAATTATATCCTCTTCGGAAATTGTAGACCTTGCTCTTTCCCATCTTACTCTCACAAATGTATATAGTGTTCGTTTTTGTAATTTAGAATTTGTTTATAATTACATCCTTTGGAAATTGTTGACATTTTCTTACTCTGAAATGTAGTGTTCGTTTGTGTAATTTAGAATTTGTTTATAATTATATCCTCTTTGGAAACTGTAGTCCTTTCTCTTTCCCATTGTACTTTCTATAATATATATATAGTGTTCTTTGTGTAATTTAGAATTTGTTTATAATTATATCCTCTTTAGAAATTGTAGACATTTTCTTACTCTCTGAAATGTAGTGTTCGTTTGTGTAATTTAGAATTTCCTATATTATATCCTCTTCGGAAATTGTAGACCTTTCTCTTTCCCATCTTACCCTCTCAAATGTATATAGTGTTCGTTTGTGTCTGTGGCCATACTTCCCAAGGGTCGTAAAACGCCTTTAACTGGTGAGTGAAGGTCACATGCTGGAATCTTATTGGTCCCCGAAGTCCCATCGGTTCCTGGAGACCAGATAGATATAGAATCGCCAGACGCACATCCAGTGCCGGGAACTTCTTTATGCATTCCATTGGTAAATAGATTATCTGATTACGTCTGGCTGATGGTGGTTATACGCTTAAAAAGTTGTCGTAAAAATGGTAAAATCCTGCCAGTCATTTACCATTTTAATACCCGATATATTGCCATAGAATGATATTACGGTCACAAACCTGTAAAATATAACAATAAAGGATGGTAATATTAGGGTCGCCTGTATTTTACTGGAATACGGTTTGTGAAATACACTTATTACCGTAAAAACGATAAAAAAAAAATCCTGGAATGATCACTGCCTAATATTTACCATTTTGATAACGGATATATTGACTTAGTGATATTACGGTCACCAACCCGTAAAATATAATAACAAAGTATGGTAATATTAGGGTCGCCTGTATTTTACTGAAATACGGTTGAGAACAGTATATTTATGTATTTACACAAGCTTCACTGGCTGCCAATTCTTCTGAATGTTACTTGTTTGCATACACTGTTAAAAATTTGCATAAAAAAACGGTAAAAGTCTGGCAACATTTATTCCAGGATTTTTACCGCTTTAAAAACGGTTATATTGACGTAAAATAGTGATATCACAGTCACCAACCCGTAAAAGATAATAGCAAAGTAAGGTAAAATTACGGTCGCCTGTATTTTACTGAAATACGGTTGAGAACAGTATATTTTAACGGAGAATTTCCAATAAAATTACGGTTATTACTAACAGTGTAGTTCATCTAAAAGGCTAACATGGTTTTCATTATATATTCGTATCCCAATATTTGGAAGAATCTATTTGGTTAAGGTAGAAGATTAGGTTTTATAAAACAGTTCGACTGTAGAATTATTTTGTGGGTATTTATTGTGCGATGCTTTTTTATTATCCACTTAGGACAAATCTCTGAAAATGCTGGCATTGTCAGTCAATTAAAGGGATTTCTCTGGAACCAATTAAGGGATTTCTCATAATCACCTCGCGTATCGGCTTGTAGGCCAATTAGTCATTTGAAAATTACTTATGAATAAGAGTTTTATTGTTTTAGTATATTGATCGCTTTGGACTTAGAACAGGACATGGTTATGTTTAAATTGTTCTACACATCTCCATTATTAGTCGAGTAAAGAAAGGGTCTCATTGGATAGTGGACTCATATTATTTAGAGTTTTTGTCAAAACAATATTCAAAAATATTTTTTCTTGAACTGCAAGTAAACAAATATTTACGCCTTGACTTGAATGAAGTTAAGGTGTCTGAATCCTGGTCATGATACAAATCATAAGTATGAGTGGCATATGAATGAATCGATCAAGAATAGTTTTAATAAGCTATATAACCTTTGGCCTAAAAGCCTGCCTTATTTGCTTAGTTTATAGTTTCATTAATGTGGATATCAGAAATTCTGATATATATATATACATATATATATATATATATATATACTGTGTATATATATATTATATATATATATATACACTATATATATATATATATATATATATACTGTATATATATATATATATATATACAGTATATATATATATGCTGTATATATATATATATATATATATTCAAATAAGCCATATATATTTATGATATATTAATGTCTGGATTCTCTTAACGACCTCGGGATCAGAGCCCCAGGCGAAATCACACAAAGACAAGAGCTTGGCTCCGGCCGGGAATCGAACCCTGGTCGGCAAGCTTATATAGACAGTGACTAACCCACTTGGCCAAGTGGGTTAGTCACTGTCTATATAAGCTTGCCGACCAGGGTTCGATTCCCGGCCGGAGCCAAGCTCTTGTCTTTGTGTGATTTCGCCTGGGGCTCTGATCCCGAGGTCGTTCAGAGAATCCAGACATTAATATATCAAAAATATATATGGCTTATTTGAATATGAAAAACACGTAAAAATGTGCAAAATTTATCATATATATATATATATATATATATATATATATATATATATATATATATATTTCCCACACATTGAAAAACTAGGCTATAAGGTTCAATAAGAAAGAGAATAAAAGCGTTGTTGACAGTGTGATATTACAGAGAACAGTTCGGGGTATCATTTAGTCTCTCTCTCTCTCTCTCTCTCTCTCTCTCTCTCTCTCTCTCTCTCTCTCTCTCTCTATGAATCCATTTACTGAATGAAAGTACCATTTTATTATCTACGTTTTACTCCTATCTTATCTTATTCAATTTACTTAATAGACTTAGTTTTTAGAGAGAAGTCATTAACTGCTGATATATTAAACGTCATACCATCATCCAGATATATTTTTTCCAATCTACTATCTTTAGGAAAATATAACATTTTATAAATGTTTCAATAAGAAACATTTGTCATTCTTCATATAATTAATATTTCCTTTGATGAAATACCTAAGATATTAAAGCTAATCGCAAGGGATCTCTCTCTCTCTCTCTCTCTCTCCTCTCTCTCTCTCTCTCTCTCTCTCTCTCTCTCTCTCTGTACTTTATACAGTTTTAAATACGAAAAAGTCTACATTCTTCAATTCATGTTTCCTTTGAAATAGATATATTAGAGCTAATCATAAGGAATGGGATGCCCAGTCTCTCTCTCTCTCTCTCTCTCTCTCTCTCTCTCTCGTCCAAGTCGATCATTCGTCATATAATTCCGTTTTCCTTTGATGAAATAAAATAGATATCAAAGCTAAAAGTAAGGAATGGGATACCCAGTCTCTCTCTCTCTCTCTCTCTCTCTCTCTCTCTCTCTCTCTCGTCCAAGTCGATCATTCTTCATATAATTTAGTTTTCCTTTAATGAAATAAAATAGATATCAAAGCTAAAAGTAAGGAATGGGATACCCACTCTCTCTCTCTCTCTCTCTCTCTCTCTCTCTCTCTCTCTCTCTCTCTCTCTCTCTCTCTCTTGTCCAAGTCGATCATTCTTCATATAATTCCGTTTTCTTTTAATGAAACAAAATAGATATCAAAGCTAAAAGTAAGAAATGGGATACCCAGTCTCCTCTCTCTCTCTCT
>NC_090738.1:130956614-130969114 GCF_036898095.1 Palaemon carinicauda | reverse complement strand
AGAGAGATCCCACGTACACACGTCCCATCAAAATTAAGAAATATTCACTTGGATTGGTTATTGTTTGGTACTCCACATATCATTAACATTCATCTGGCGAGTGTCGCCAGGTGAGATGGGATGTGAATCCAAGTGACTATATTCAACAAGAGAAAGAGCTTATATACAAACAATTGAGGGTAACAATGGCACTTAAATTCCAACAATGTAAAACATGCAATGGCAAGCTTAAACAGGTTTTTCTATTATCAGTGCGGGTGAGATTGAGAGAGAAAAAAATAGCTTTACAGCGTATGAAACACATGTAATACACAGTAATGGAAGAAAAGGTATTTTGGTGGCCTGTTGGTAGCGTCCTTGCCTTTTGATCGCCAGACTGTGGTTCGAGTCCTGCCCCAGCTGTTTAGTTCCTTTGGTCGTTGCAACCTGACCACCTTTGTGAGCTATGGATTGGGGGTTTAGGGGAGCTTATAGGTCTACCTGCTGAGTCATCAGTGGCCATTGTCTGGCCCCCCTTGGTCCTAGCTTGGGTGGAGACGGGGCTTGGGTGCTGATCATATGTATATATGGTCAGTGTCTAGGGCACTGCCTTGCTTGATAGGGGCAATGTTACTGTCCCATGCCTCAGCCATTCATGAGGAGCCTTTACACCTTTAAAATACTTGAAAACACTGGAAGAAAGTGGCAGTGTGTTGATGGTATCGAAGAAAACACTGGGAAAAATGGTACAGTGTCAATGGTATCGAAGAAAACACTAAGAAAGTGGCACAGTGTTGATGGTATCGAAGAAAACATTGGGAAAAATGGCACAGTGTCAATGGTATCGAAGAAAACAGGAAAAAATGGCACAGTGTTGATGGTATCGAAGAAAACACTGGGAAAAATGGTACAGTGTTGATAGTATCGAAGAAAACAGAGGAAAAATGGCACAGTGTTGATGGTATCGAAGAAAACACTGGGAAAAATGGTACAGTGTTGATAGTATCGAAGAAAACAGAGGAAAAATGGCACAGTGTTGATGGTATCGAAGAAAACATTGGGAAAAATGGCACAGTGTCAATGGTATCGAAGAAAACAGAGGAAAATATGGCACAGTGTTGATGGTATCGAATAAAACACTGGAAGAAAGTGGCACAGTGTTGATGGTATCGAAAATACTTTACCTTTATACATAGAATGGTTTGTTAATTCCTCTTCAAAGAGGGGACTCCCCCCTTTGAATCCTGGGTTCCCAGAAGCCCCTCTTTTGCTTCCACCCCTTTTGATTTAGACCTTAATTAAGTGAACCACTTTCGTCTATCTGGAATGACCCCTCAAGCGTGGTTTTTATAAGGAATTATTCCCATTGTGTTAGTTTACTTTTTTTATTTGTAATTAATGGAATGAGGATACACCCAACAATGACTTTCATCTTTATTTAATTATTAAATTTAAGATGTATGTTTGTTGTGTCTATTTGTATGAGTTATTTGACCGAGTTATTTGCCTTCATTTTGAGAATTATTTGATTTTATATACAAATTTCATCTCTCTCTCTCTCTCTCTCTCTCTCTCTCTCTCTCTCTCTCTCTCTCATATGCTTATCTATGTATTTTTTCCTTTGATAGCAGTAATAAATACACACATAGGCAGGAATTCCTTATGCTCTTATTGCTCGTTTAGGAATACTAATGTATATTATCCTTGAGTTATTTATTTTAAGGGTTGTGGTAGAATACTGGATACGTCCATGGCTAGCAATCTGTTGGACGGGAGTGTAAGCCCGTTAAGATAAAGAGTTTCTAGTAGTGTCTCCAACCTCACAACTCCTTATGAAACTAGGGATAGTTGACCAGGATTGGGGGAGTGTATAGGTCTGCCAGAGGAAGCATCAACAGCCAATGCTAGGCCCTCCCTTATCCAACTTGAAGGAGAGAGCCATGGTCGCTGATCATATATGCGTATGAACACACTCTAGGACATTTTTCCTCTCCCTTGCTTCTGCCATTCATGAAAGATCTTTTGAATATTTCAGTTATTAGAGGAGAGAGAGGAGAGAGAGAGAGAGGAGAGAGAGAGAGAGAGATGGATCAATGCAGGGTCACGTATGAATAGAAGTGCATTAACAGATTGAGGTTGCATATTTTACACGTATCACGCAAAGGCTGTTCATGCTTTCTGTGTGTGTACTGTGTGTGTGTGTGTGTGTGTATATATATATATATATATATATGTGTGTGTGTGTGTATGTATGTATTTTAACGTGTTTAAGTATGCATATTTGTATTTTATACATAAGTGTTTGATACCATCGCTAGAGAGTTATTGGGTCCTTTGACTGGCCAGATAGTACTATATTGGAGCTCTCTCCTGGTTACAGATAATTTTTTCCTTTGCCTACATATACACGGAATAGTCTGGACTATTCTTTACATATTCTCCTCATTCCTCATACACCTGACAACACTGTAGATAATCAAACAATTCTCCTTCACTCAAGGGGGTTAGCCACAGCACTAATTGTATAGTGGCTACTTTCCACATGGTAAGAGTAGAAGAGACACTTCAGCTGGGGTAAGCAGCTCTTCTAGGAGACTTCTAGGAGGAGGACACTCCAAAATCAAACCATTGTTCTTTAGTCTTTGGTAATGCCATAGGCTTTATACCATGGTCTTTCACAGTCTTGTTTTGAGTTCTCAGACACACTACAGTATATATTGCTATTTTTTTCTCTTACGTAAAATAAAATTTACCTCGTTTATTTATTGATGAAACGAACACTTACCATTTGCATGCCAAAGTATAATTCTGATGTCTTTAAGATTTTATTTTTATTTTTAATTACATTTTAAATAATTGTTTCAGAGACTTTTTCATATTAGTGTTAAAAAGGTTTTTGAAACGTAGTATAGTATTGAAAGTTTATTTCATTTAAACTGGTCTCGTTTTGATTATCCCATACATTCTTATTAAAACTGGTGAGTTATTCGGAAGATTTGCATGCATTGTTAACCTTATCCAGATCTTCTGTGTACATTTAGACGCTCGGCATAAAATTTTGGCCATTGTTTCAGAACTCCTGAATGAAAAAAAGGGAAACTTCTATTAATTTCGATGTTTTTGTTTGCTTTCATAAGAGTTTGGTTTTGCCTGTTCCTAATTTTTCAAGGTATTTGGGAAACATTTTTGGTTTTGGATTACATCTTGCTAGGTTTTGACCTGGTGCTCTATTTCCCAAGGTATATGGCAAACGTTTTCCATTTATGATTTTGGATTACATCTTACTAGTAGGGTTGTCATGTGCTCTATTTCCCAAGGTATTTAGAAGAAGAAAATTTTATTTATGGTTTTGGATTACGTCTTACTAGGTTTTGCATGTGCTTCATTTCCCAAGGTATTTGGGAAATATTTATATTGCATTTATGGTTTTGGGTTATATCTTATTAGTAGATTTTTGGATTACATCTTGCTACGTATTGCCTGTGCTTAATTTTCCAAGGTATTTGGGAAACATTTATAAACCAAGAGGAAAGTAGCCCACTGACCAACTATAGTGCAGTAGTTAACCTCTTGAGCGAAGAAGAATTGTTTGGCAATATGTGGTGTCAGGTGTATGAGGACAGAGACGAATGTTTGAAAGAATAGGCCAGATTATTCGGTGTATATGTTGGGAAAGGAAAAATGAGTCATAACCTAAGAGAAGGATCCAATGTATTACTCTCTGGCCAGTTAAAGACGCCATAACCTAGCGGCAGTATGTCAATGAGTGACTGGTGCCCTGACCACCCTACTAGCTATAATATCACAACGGGTGACTGGTGCCCTGACCACCCTACTAGCTATAATTCAAAATTCTTCGATATTAAACGTAATTAGGAAACCTTTGGAGCATATGGTAAAAGAGAGGGTTCACGAAGACCGCGACCCATTGTCAAACACAGCGATGAATTGGAATGGAATTTCCCCGAGGAGAAATGACTTAAGCACCCAGAGGCGGATATTCGAATTGCTATTGCCGAAGTTTTATGCCGTCTCCCGGTGGGGAAGTTTAAGGAAATTCTTCCTCGCAATTTTTTCAGCATCGGCGAATGATGCAAATTCCGAAACCTGAAACGCACTGAGGGAGGAGCAGTAGCGAGTCTTGCGGGAATGTGGGAACGGGAGGAGGAAGGGCTAGGGGAGGGCCCGGGGCTGGGGTGTGAGGGGGGATATCTGGAAAGATAAGGATCCAGGCTAGAGTGGCCGCTTTAGGAATAGGCACGGGGAAAATAGAGGAGATTCATCTTTTCGCTCTGTATATATCTGAATGTATTCATTGTCTATTCGAAAAGTTAGAGAGGTCATTATAACTTATTTTCCTTTTGTTCATTGTAAATGTTGGGGAAAAATAAAAGCTAAAAGCAATGTGTTGTCATTGTTCCAGCATGTTTTATTTTATTTTATTTTTTTGCCACGTTTGATTAAATGACGTGGGACTGTGACTTCATGTAAATGAAAGCCTGCATTCGCTAGAAATGAATCCTGTACCAGTCGCTAAAATTGAATCCTGTACCATTCGCTAAAAGGGAATCCTGTACCAGTCGCTAAAATTGAATCCTGTACCATTCGCTAAAAGGGAATCCTGTACCATTCGCTAAAAGGGAATCCTGTACCATTCGCTAAAAGGGAATCCTGTACCATTCGCTAAAAGGGAATCCTGTACCATTCGCTAAAAGGGAATCCTGTACCATTCGCTAAAATTGAATCCTGTACCTTTCGCTAAAATTTAATCCTGTACCAGTCGCTAAAATTGAATCCTGTACCAGTCGCTAAAAGTGAATCCTGTCCCATTCTCTAAAAGTGAATCCTGTCCCATTCGCTAAAACTGAATCCTGTCCCATTCGCTAAAAGTGAATCCTGTCCCATTCTCTAAAAGTGAATCCTGTCCCCATTCTCTAAAAGTGAATCCTGTCCCATTCGCTAAAACTGAATCCTGTCCCATTTGCTAAAAGTGAATCCTGTCCCATTCGCTAAAACTGAATCCTGTCCCATTCGCTTAAAGTGAATCCTGTCCCATTCGCTAAAAGTGAATCGTGTCCCGTTCGCTAAAAATTAATCCTGTCCCATTCGCTAAAAGTGAATCCAGTACCCGGGTCGCTAAAAGTGAATCCTGTCCCATTCGCTAAAAGTGAATCCTGTCCCATTCTCTAAAAGTGAATCCTGTCCCATTCTCTAAAAGTGAATCCTGTCCCATTCGCTAAAAGTGAATCGTGTCCCATTCGCTAAAAACTGAATCCTGTCCCATTCGCTAAAAGTGAATCCTGTCCCATTCTCTAAAAGTGAATCCTGTCCCATTCGCTAAAACTGAATCCTGTCCCATTTGCTAAAAGTGAATCCTGTCCCCATTCGCTAAAACTGAATCCTGTCCCATTCGCTTAAAGTGAATCCTGTCCCATTCGCTAAAAGTGAATCGTGTCCCGTTCGCTAAAAATTAATCCTGTCCCATTCGCTAAAAGTGAATCCAGTACCGGGTCGCTAAAAGTGAATCCTGTCCCATTCGCTAAAAGTGAATCCTGTCCCGTTCGCTAAAAATTAATCCTGTCCCATTCGCTAAAATTGAATCCAGTACCCGGGTAGCTAAAAGTGAATCCTGTCCCATTCGCTAAAAGTGAATCCTGTCCCATTCGCTAAAAGTGAATCCTGTCCCATTCGCTAAAAGTGAATCCTGTCCCATTCGCTAAAACTGAATCCTGTCCCATTCGCTAAAACTGAATCCTGTCCACATTCGCTAAAACTGAATCCTGTCCCATTCGCTGAAACTGAATCCTGTCCCATTCGCTAAAAGTGAATCCTGTCCCATTCGCTAAAACTGAATCCTGTCCCATTCGCTAAAACTGAATCCTGTCCCATTCGCTAAAAGTGAATCCTGTCCCATTCGCTAAAACTGAATCCTGTCCCATTCGCTAAAAGTGGAATCCTGTCCCATTCGCTAAAACTGAATCCTGTCCCATTCGCTAAAAATGAATCTTGTCACATTACCTAAAATTTGATTCTGTAAAAAGCGATGAAAGCTACACAGTTTCAGGTATTAAAAAAGCTCTTCTCTTCGAGTTAATTTGTACATGTTTGTACAGTTTATTTTATAGCCAGAACATGTAAAGTAGAGAGAAGGATAATTGCCCGATTTTGGATGAAATATAACCGAAAATATACTTATAGAAAATTCCTGATATTTGTTTGTATACATCGCAGGTAAATTAAACAGTTAAAGGCTGTTTACATAGAGTGTGCCGTTATAGGATTCTCTCTCTCTCTCTCTCCTCTCTCTCTCTCTCTCTCTCATATATATATATATTATATGATATACACACCATATATTTATATATATATATACACACACACACACATATATATATATATATATATATTTCTCTCTCTCTCTCTCTCACATATATATATGTATATATATCTATATATAGAATATATATATATATATTTCTCTCTCTCTCTCTCTCTCTCTCTCTCTCTCTATATATATATATATATAATATATGTATATATATATATATATATACATATATATATATATATATATAGAGAGGAGAGGAGAGAGAGAGAGAGAGAAATATATATATATATATTTATATATAGATATATATACATATATATATGTGAGAGAGAGAGAGAAATATTATATATATATATATATTTCTCTCATCTCTCTCACAGTTATATATGTATATATATATCTATATATAAATATATATATATATATTTCTCTCTCTCTCTCTCTCTCTCTCTATATATTATATATATATATGTATATATATATATATGTGTGTGTATATTTTATATATATGGTAGTATGTATGTAATATATATATATATATATATATATTAAATGTGTGTGTGTGTGTGTATATATATAAATATATTTATATATATATGTATATATATGTATATATATGTGTGTACATATATATATGTATATAATATATACATATATTATATATATATATATATATTTATCTATATATATATATCTATCTATATATATATATATATATATACTGTATAATATATGTCTATATAAATATATATTTCTCTCTCTCTCTCTCTCTCTCTCTCTCTCTCTATATATATATATATATATATATACGTATATATACATGTATATATTATATATATAAAATATAATTCTCTCTCTCTCTCTCTCTCTCTCTCTCTCTCTCTCCGACCTAGTGCAAATTAGCTGAGATAAAGTCAAGTGGAGAATTTAAGCCTAAGTAGTTCACTAATTACAGATAGCTTTGGTAGATAAGTAGATCATCCAAGGGATTTTTCAGAACTGGAAAATACCTTTGATCAGTTCTCAAAACCACTGGAACTAGGTTCTTATGATTATCAAGGAGGTGTGCGAGATGATTAACCTGAAACTCGCAAATTATCGTAAGAGGACATTAAAAAAAGTTCTCGAAATCCGTGTAGGAAAAATACCTGATTATGCGTGATTTGTTTACATATCTAGATAAAGCAAATGAATTAATTTCCAGCTTTTTACATAATAGTTAATCACTGAAAGTTTCATTACTCTACGATTAAAATTATGGCCAATAAGCTGTTCACTACCACAACACGCGCGCGCGCGCACACACAGACGTAAACAAACACACACACGTAAACAAAGAGAGACACACACACGTAAACAAACACACACACCACACAGACGTAAACAAACACACACAACACAGACGTAAACAAACACATAAAGTGTCGAAAAAAATAACCCTTTTCCAACTTCGTTGGCGGACGTAATAAATAACTTATATTGTTTTCATGGTCCTTAAAATTGTTCTTATTGTTGATATCTGTTAAAGTATACTTATGCGAATTTTAAAATTTCCATATTGTTGCTACGTTGTTTATCAATAGTGAGAAAATAATATGAATTTTCTGTACATCCCGGAGTCAGATTGTTTTAAAAAGCGTTTGTCGGAAAATACATTAGGCATAGATTATTGGTGTTAAAAAATGCCTTCGAAAAACAATCCATATTTTTTTAATATTGTCATTGGTTATTTATTGGACTGAACTGGCATTTTTTACCTTAGAATAAACTGTCCTTTTTTCATGGAATGAAATGTAATTTTGTTCTTGGGAATGAACTGGCATTTGGTACTTGGAATGAACTGGCATTTGTTCTTGGAGTGAACTGGCATTTGTTCTTGGAGTGAACTGGAATTTTGTTCTTGGAATGAACTGTCATTTTGATCTTGGAATGAACAGACATTATGTTCTTGGAATGAACTGGCATTTTGTTCTTGGAATAAACTGTCATTTTTATCTTGGAATGAACTGTCATTTTGTTCTTGGAATGAACTGACATTTTGCTCTTGGAATGACTGGCATTTTGTTCTTAGAATAAACTGTCATTTTTATCTTGGAATGAACAGTCATTTTGATCTTGGAATGAACTGACATTTTGCTCTTGGAATAAACTGGCATTTTGATCTTGGAATGAACTGTCATTTTGATCTTGGAATGAACTGTTATTTTGTTCTTGGAATGGAATTGTCATTTTATTCTTGGAATAAACTCATTTTATTCTTGGAATATACTCATTTTTATTCTTGGAATAAACTGTCATTTTATTCTTGGAATAAACTGTCATTTTATTCTTGGAATGAACTGACATTGTTTAATTGGAATGAACTGACATTTTTTCTTTCATTCTGACTTATGATAGTATTGAGTGTAGTTATGGTCCACCTTTAATGTAAAGGAATAATAATTCTTAATATAGGTATCACAATTTCCTCGCTCCCGAGTTGGGGCTATAAATGAATTAAAAATTGAACCTTATGAGTGGAAACCAGTTTGATAAGGATATTTTTCCCATTCCAATTCTTAAATGGATGGAAATGATGTATATATATATATATATATATATATTATGTGTATATATATATATATGTATATATATATATATATATATGTGTGTGTATATATATATATATATATATGTATATATATATATATATATGTATATATATTCAATACATATATATATATATACATATATATGTATATATATATATGTATATATATATGTATATTATATTATGTATATATATATGTGTGTGTATATATATATATATATGTATATATATGTATATATATATAATGTATATATATATATGTATGTAATATATATATTACATATATATATATATATATATACATATATATATACATATATATATATTATATATATATATATATATATATATATGTACAGTATATATATACACATATATATATCATCCTCAGTCATTACTAATCAACTGCAGAAAAAAGGCCCACTAATTCTATTCATTGTCCTCGCAATAAACGTCCTTAATCACGAAAATGAAGTTTCCCGACCACTCTTTCCTCACCAACATTTGCCAGACTTACCGAGGCAGCAGATCTTGCTCCTCTTCTTGAGTAATTGAGGTTGCATCAAGGTTGGCGTTCCCTCCTCGATCCCGACTCGGAACTTCCTAAGGAATGGAGTGTCTTATGTGG
Source organism: Palaemon carinicauda (assembly GCF_036898095.1). Lineage (NCBI taxonomy): Eukaryota > Metazoa > Arthropoda > Malacostraca > Decapoda > Palaemonidae > Palaemon > Palaemon carinicauda. The sequence goes on along the minus strand of NC_090738.1, from coordinate 130,959,589 downwards.
TTTCTCTCCTTAGTCTCTGTTTTAAGGGAATGGATTCACTTCTGGTTAAGTGAAAAAAAAATGCCTCTTCATAACGGGTTTTATGAAAAGTGTTTTATTGAAGTTTTGCAGTTTTTTCTGTATTATTATTATTATTATTATTATCATTATTATTATTATCATTATTATTGATATTTTTATTTTATTATTATTATTATTATTATTATTATTGTTATTATAATAATTGATATTATTAATGCTATTATTATTATAATTATTATTATTATTATTATTATTATTATTATGTATATGATTATATTGTATATTAAATTCCCGTATTAATCCTCCATGTTGTATTTTACTATAATTTGTCAACATTAGCGAGCATTCATTCGAAAAAAGGCATAAATTCGATATAAACACCAGTATAAAAAAAAAATGGGAATGTTAACCAAAACAAGATAGTTTTAATACATACAGTAAACCCACATATCAATGATTAAAAATGCACGAGCAAGATTTCAAATACGCAAAACCTGGAGCCTTGGTAAATGACATTTTAAAGTATCATTGTCACGGTATAACTGCTCTGATGGAGTTTCTTTGAAGAACCGGAACCGCGTTGAAGGTTGGCAAAATGGGTTGACTTTGAAGAGGGTCTAAAAAGACACTTAATCAAGATTACTAAAGTTGGGAAACTAGATACCTTTACTTCGATTTATCTTGGGAGGAAGATGAAAGGTATAATCTTAATTTTTTTTAAAGGATCTATTGATTTTGTTATTGGTGCTTTGATTTAATGTGGTGAAACATGTAGCTTCGTATCCATACAGAGTAAAACATAACATCATTTGATAGAGACTTCGACATATACAGACGGGATATATCTTGGGTCCGACATTGGCATGCGTCATTTTTTAATATAAAGGTCCTTTTTTATGGTCACCTCACCAGAACGGGGGGGGGGGGGGGGGGTAATCTATATAGGCTCCATCTTTGGCATGGATAGTTTTGAAAAATGAAGGTACCTTTTTATGGTCAAGTCTCTCCAGAAAGGGAGGATCAATCTAGGCTCCTTCATTGGCATGAGTAATTTATTTATTTTTCTTAAAAAGCTACTTTTCATGATCAGACCTCTCCATGATCAGCGCCCAAGCCCCCTCTCCCCCCAAGCTAGGACTAAGGAGGGTCAGGGAATGGCTGTTGATGACTTAGTAGATAGACCTATAGGTTCCCCCAAACCTCCCATCGTTAGCACACAAGGATGGTGAGGTTACAATGACGAAAGGAACTGACAAGATTGAGCTGGACTCGAACCCCCAGTCTGGCATTCACCAGTCAGGAACGTTACCACATCGGCCACCACAAGAGGGATATTGTTGATAGAAAATGGAACTGGCAAGTTTGAGCTGGACTCGAACCCCAGTCTTGGCATTCACCAGTCAGGAACGTTACTACATCGACCACCACAAGGGGGAAATTGTTGTTAGAAAATGGAACTGAAGAGTTTGAGCTGGACTCGAACCCCAGTCTGGCATTCACCAGTCAGGGACGTTACCACATCAGCCACCACAAGAAGGATATTGTTGATAGAGAAAATGGAACTGGCAAGTTTGGAGCTGGACTCGAACCCCAGTCTTGGCATTCACCAGCCAGGGACGTTACCACATCGCCCACCACAAGAGGGATATTAGTGATCGAAAATGAAGTTGTACCACATCAATATACAGCTTTGAACAACATAACTTTTTTGTAGCTCATATGTGGAAGGATATGTGACGTAAGGAGAGTAACACTAATTTCACCGTGGCGCGATGAGTTCGCAGTGACGTGAATGAAGATTTAAATGGGCGTACTTAATGAATTCAGCCTTTGGGAAATCTTAATGGAAAGGATGGCTTCGGCTCGTTAATCTTACACGACTCGCACAAGCACTCAAGATGCTGGGAGAGACGATGCTCCAGACCTGATCCTCTGGAAACTTCAAGATTTTTTTTTTTTTTTAGTTTTAGGTGATGAGTTTTTTTTTTTTTTTTTGGAGAGGAATAACTTTGGTTTCTCTTTTTTATTGGTTAATAGAATGCCTAAACTTTTGTGATTAAATTTTTTTTTATATATACATGTTATCTGTGTGTGAATACAATGCTTTATACATACTGAAATTAACCGTGCAATAAACACAGCTTACATTTTACACAAATGAAATTTAATTTATTCTCCGTTCTAAGGCCAGTAACTCAAAGCTCTAGTAAAGAAAGCAAAAATTCCATTCATAAGTAAACGAAATATGTAATCTCAGACGTATTCTTACGGTGGATTTGCGTAAACGAGATAATTAATGATCACGATGGTTTCTAAGCTAAAGTATGGGCAATTCAGCCTACCAGTACCTCAGAGAGAGAGGAGAGAGAGAGAGAGAGAGAGAGAGGCTGACCAGTAGGAATGATCAAGGATGGAAAATATGAGAGAGAGAGAGAGAGAGAGAGAGAGAGAGAGAAGCAGCAGGAATGATCAAGGATGGAAAATATGTTAGAGAGAGAGAGAGAGAGAGAGAGAGAGAGTAAGGCAGGCAGTAGCAATGATCAAGGATGGAAAATAGAGAGAGAGAGAGAGAGAGAGAGAGAGAGAGAGAAGCAGCAGGAATGATCAGGGATGGAAAAATATGTTAGAGAGAGAGAGAGAGAGAGAGAGAGAGAGAGAGAGAGGAAGTAGCAATGATCAAGGATGGAAAGTAAGTCCAAACGATGTTCCAAGATTTTTGGTCATTAACCCCGTGCTGTAATTTCCCCCACCGACCTTTACTCTTTTCTCTGCAGTTTTTTTTTCCTTTTTTTTGTAGAGTTAATGGGGCAAGAAAATTGTCTTTGCAAAATGTAAGAGTCAAGAGGAGACGCAATCTTTTTTTATACTCTTTTCTCAGATCCTTAAGTAATTTTAGACAATAATGGGCTATTATGCATAGTTTATTTAATATGGCAAAATGATGATTACTTTAC
>NC_090738.1:130934562-130942062 GCF_036898095.1 Palaemon carinicauda | reverse complement strand
TATATATAGATCTTGTGTTAAAGACATACCTATTTAATATTGAATCTGAAGTCCACGTTAAACTTTTCTTCCATCAAAGCTGCCTTAATGTTCCTCATTTACTACTCATTTACTACTCATGAGGCTCAATACTACACAGTATTCTAGAAAGTTTTATTCCATCTGTTACCAAGTTGTGGAATGATCTTCCTAATCGGGTAGTTGAATCAGTAGAACTTCAAAAGTTCAAAGATGCAGCTAATGTTTTTATGTTGACCAGGCTGACACGAGTCTTTTTGTAGTTTATATATGACATATCTGTTTTTGACGTTGTTAATAGTTTATATAGGACATATCTGTTTTGACGCTGTTACTGTTTTTAGAATGATATATTGTTAATTTATTCTCATCATTTATTTATTTCCTTATTTTCTTTCCTCACAGGGCTATTTTTCCCTGTTGGAGCCCTTGGGCTTATAGCATCTTGCTTTTCCAACTAGGGTTGTAGCTTGGCTAGTAATAATAATAATAATATACTAAGAATCTAATAATGCTTTCGCTAAATACGTAAATGTGTCGACAATAAAAAATTAAGATATCGTGGTAAACGAGTTGATATTACTCACGGTGTTTTCCTCACCGGGCTACTCACTGGGCTATTTTTCCTTGTTGGAGCCCTTGGGCTTATAGCATCTTGCTTTTTCAAGTAGGGTTGTAGCTTGGCTAGTAATAATAATAATAATGTACTAAGAATCTAATAATGCTTTCGCTAAATACGTAAATGTGTCGACAATAAAAAAGTAAGATATCGTGGGAAACGAGTTGATATTGCTCACGGGGACAGAAACTTGCCATCGAAAAAGTCTGGAGTAAATTTGCCTACGAGGCTTCTCGAAATAATTTCCCTGGTGGCTTGCACGAAATATGGAGGCTGTTTCTCAAATTACACTGATATTAAGCCATATTCTGGTGTAATGACTATTATCCCGTCTCCTGAGTAGTCTAACGTTGGCTTCCATTATATTCTTTCGTTTGGCTGTGATATGCTTCGGATGGTTAAAAGTTTTCCTCAAGTTTTCGTTTTTTTTTTTCTTTTTTCTTCATCTTGCTAAGTGTTTGAGGTATTGATAGTGACCTGGAATGCAATACGCAATATGTTTTTTTCCGAGTTGTTGGGTCGTTTTATATTCTTCTGGAAGCGTTTTAAACATTAAAGATGCATTTTGAGTAATGATCTGTCGGTAATATTAGTCTTCTTGAAACTTTTTAACCGTTAAAGATGCATTTAGAGCAATGTGCATAATTTACTTGTGTTTTAATAAATCTGCTAAATGATCTAACTTGAGGCGATGATTATTTTAATGTTATGATAAGCAAGAAAACATTCCACCTAAATGAATTTATTACGAGGGTGCTATGAATTCCCAAATTGGATTGTAAAAGAAGTTGATTCATACTCTTGTACTGGTTTTTCACAAAATGTTTTTACGCTTTTGTGTCATTTTCTATCTTCACAAGCTTATGTGCATAATTTGCTTATGTTTTAATAAATCTGCTCAGTGATCTAACTTGAGGTGATTATTAACTCAAAGTTATGATAAGCAAGAAAAAGTTCATCTTAAAAGAGTTTATGTCGATGGTACTATGAATTCCCAAAATGGTTTGTAGAAGTTAATATATACTAATGTACTGGATTTAACACAAAAGGTTTTTACGCTATTTTATATATTCACTCAACAGTTTTAATGAACTAAGTTCAATTATATCGTATAGCCTTACGATTGATTAATTTGAGGTTCTCTGGCATCAAATCGTAAGGCTAGACGATGTAATTGAACTTTAGTTCATTAAAACTGTTGATGAAATATACAAAAAAACGTAAAAACCCTTTTATGTTAAAACCAGTACAGGAGTATGAATTAACTTCATTTACAATCCAATTTGGGAATTCAGAGCATCCTCGTGATAAATTCATTTAAGTGGAATGTTTTATTGCTTATCGTTACTTTAAAATAATCATCACCTGAAGTTATATCACTGAGCACATTCATGAAAATATAAGTAAATTAAAACTGTTGACAGAATATACAAAATAACGTAAAAAAATTTGTGTTAAATCCAGTACATGATTATAAAGATAACTGGTAATGATATCCCCTGAAGTCCTGTATATTCATTTGCCTATATTGGAAGAGAAGGCGAAGGATTAACGAACTAAGAAAATTTGTGTGTATAAATTGGTATAGAAAGACCATAAACAGAAGGACATCTCTGAGGACTTTGTTCTGCAGTGGACTAGAAACGGTTGATGATGATGAAAAACTATTATTATTATTATTATTATTATTATTATTAGTATTATTATCATTATTTTTATTTTATTATTATTATTGTTGTTGTTGTTATTATTATTATTATTAATCTTATTATTATTATTCCGGGAGTAGAGCCTCTTTTAAACAAGTTGTATTGAAAGTAATTGCTGCCTCAGTGGCATCGTAATTAAATTTTTCTCCTAGTTGTAAAAGCAGGATGCTATAAACCCAAGAGCTCGAGCAAGGAAAATAGCCCAGTGAGGAAAGGAAGCAAGGAATTAAGTGTTTTTAAAACGAGACGATAAAAAAAATGTATTAAAGAAATGTGTTATTATTATGTCTTTTCCCTTTTTCAAACTCTAAGTTGATTGGTCAGTGCATTGACTATTCATTCGCAAACTCGATTTTGATTCAAAATCGGCTAAAATGAAACGCGAATAACAAGTGAAACGAAACACGACTTCAATGGGAATGAGAGTTGTTGTTTCAACATCGTAATCTCATCGTTGATTTTGCAATGCACGTGCATTTCATACACCCACTTACACTGTAATGCACTCGCTCTCTCTCTCTCTCTCTCTCTCTCTCTCTCTCTCTCTCTCTCTCTCTCTCGATGATAATAGTAAAGTATGTTTTTATTGGCACTGTTATCTGTGGATCCACAACCGTCTCTCTCTCTCTCTCTCTCTCTCTCTCTCTCTCTCTCTCTCTCTCTCTCTCTCTCTCGAGCTGATATTAAAAAAATGTTTCATACTGTTAAAGTTTTCATTGCCACTGATATCTCTCTCTCTCTCTCTCTCTCTCTCTCTCTCTCTCTCTCTCTCTCTCTCAAGCTGATAATAGAAAAACATATTTCATATTGTTAAAGTTTTCATTACCACTGATCTCTCTCTCTCTCTCTGATACAAAAATGTTTCATATTGTTAAAGTTTTTATTGCCACTGATTCTCTCTCTCTCTCTCTCTCTCTCTCTCTCTCTCTCTCTCTCTCTTGAGCTGATATTAGAAAAATGTTTCATATTGTTAAAGTTTTTATTGCCACTGTGGTATCTCTCTCTCTCTCTCTCTCTCTCTCTCTCTCTCTCTCTCTCTCTCTCTCTCTCTCTCTCGAGCTGGTAATAGAAAAACATGTTTCATATTGTTAATTTTTTATTGTCACTGTGATCTGTGTATCCTCAACAGTTTTTTTTTCTCTCTCTCTCTCTCTCTCTCTCTCTCTCTCTCTCTCTCTCTCTCTCTCTCTCGTACTGATAATAGAAAAACCTGTTTAAACCATCCCATTACATATTTCGTATTGTTAAAGGTTTTATGTTTCGTATTGTTAAAGGTTTTATGCCAGTGTGATCCTCAACCTTTTGTATATAAGCTTGTTACGTCGTTTGATTAAACTCGCTCATTTCCAGCTTGTCTTTCCCTTAAGACCATCAGCTCGCCACAATTTATTCCCCCTAGCCAGGCTTGTTTATTCTAAACAGTATATTCTCATCGTGGATTTATTCGATTCAGAAACTATTTACTTTTACATGCATTTGGTGTAACGCTTCCCTCCTGTTGATTTATAATCGCGGATCGTCTCCATGAAGGGAGGAATCTTTATTTCCTCGAAAGGGAGGAGTCTTCGTTTCCATTGGCTGGGTGTCATAAATCATGTCTTTGTGCTCGGCGTTGGTGGAACAATAATTAAAACGTAATTGGATTCCATTTGTCTCCTTTCATCGATACCACTTACACTATTTTGTTTGTTTATCGGCTCAAAGGAGGGTAAACGCGATCAGAGTGACATGAGGATAACAAATTAATCTTGTGAAGGTATTGCGATGAGGTTTAAATGTGAGTATTACAAATAGGGAATAGTAGGGACCCTTCATCATCATCATCAGCATCATCATCATCATCTTTTTCTTCTACTTCTTCTTGAATAGTTGGGACCCTTCTTCTTCTTCTTCTTCTTCTTCTTCTTCTTCTTCTTCTTCTTCTTCTTCTTCTTCTTCTTCTTCTTCTTCTTCTCCTCATTGTTATTATTTTTATCATTATAATTATTCTTATCGAATATTTTTTTTTCGAAATTAGCCCAACAATACATCACAGCTGAACTTATTTTGTATGTTTATAATTTATAGTGTTGTAGAATGCTCTGTATTTGCTTAAGGTTTACACGTGAGACTAAATTATTTCTTAATAATCCCATGATAACATACAACACGAAGAGAAGAAACTTGTACGTAAAATCAATGAAGAAACTTTAAACGAAGCTTATAAATAGACTGGTGTCCAGGTCTTGATATTCAAATAGACTAGTATCTAGGTCGTGACATTCACTGTTAAAAATATCTTTAATTTTAATGAAAACATTCTCCGTTAAAATATCCTGTTCTCAGTCGTATTTCAATAAACTACAGCGAACGTAATTTTATCTTCTAGTGGCTGGTGACCGTAACATCACGTCTTTACGTCAATATATCCGTTTTTAAAACGGTTAATGCCAGGCAACATTTATTCCAGGAATTTGACCGTTTTTTACGGCCAATTTTTAGCAGTGTAGGGAGTTCATCCAATTCAAATTACATAATAGATGAAGTTGGTGACCGTAATATCACTTCTTTACGTCAATATATCTGTTTTTAAAACGGTAAATGCCAGGCAACATTTATTCCAGTATTTTGACCATTTTTTTTACATCAAATTTCCAACAGTGTAGGGAGTTCATCTAATTCAAATTACAGAATAGATGAATTTGGTGACCGTAATATCACTTCTTTACGTCAATATATCCGTTTTTAAAACGGTAAATGCCAGGCAACATTTATTCAAGGATTTTGACAATTTTTACGTCAAATTTTCAACAGTGTAGGGAGTTCATCTAATTAAAATACAGAATAGACAAAGCAACAAATATAACTCGTCAATATTCCATCCTAACCCACTCAAGACAAGGCCTAAAGGTCTAAAAATGGTCACAATAAAACTCGTTGAAGATCACCTGACACAAGCTGGCCTTTGTCATGAAGAAAAAAGGGAATTACCAATACAATAGAGAAGGTTCGCAATGAACGTAATGGCGCTGGAGTTTTGCCAGCATTGAATTAATCTTTTCTTAAAGAGATTTGGGAAATAATAATGATAATATTGATAATACCAAATGAAACTTATTCTAGAATATCCTAGATAATCCTGGAATAAATGTTGCCAGGTATTTACTGTTTTTAATGCAAAATTTCAAGTGTTTTATTGAGCAAAATTATAAGATATGGCACATTATAATGATGATATTAATAATAATAAATGAAACTTATCCAAGAATATCGTAGAAAATCCTAGAATATATGTTGCCAAGGATTTACCCGTTTTTTAATGTCATTTTTTAAACAGTGTTTATTGACCAAAATAATAAGATATGGCACATTATAATGATAATATTAATAATACCAATGAAAATTATTCTAGAATATCCTTGAAAATCCTAGGATATATGTTGCCAGGGATTTAACGTTTTTTAAATGTTATTTTTTAACAGTTTTATTGACCAAAATGTTAAGATATGGCAAATAATACTAAATGAAACTTATCCTAGAATATCCTTGAAAATTCTAGAATAAATGTTGCCAGGGATTTACAGTTTTTTAATGACAATTTTCAACAATGTTTATTGACCGAAATAATAAGATATGGCAAATAATAATGATAATATTAATAATACCAAATGAAACATATCCTAAAATATCCTAGAAAATCCTAGAATAAATGTTGTCAGGCATTTACCGTTTTTAATGTCATTTTTTAACAGTGTTTATTGACCAAAATAATAACATATGGCAAATAAATGAAACTTATCCTAGAATATCTTAGAAAATCCAGAAATAAATGTTTCTAGGCATTTGCCGTTTTCTTAATGTAAATTTCTAAGTGTTTATTGAGCAAAATGATAAGATATGGAAAATGATATTGATAATATTAATAATACCAAATGAAAATTATCCTATGATATCCTGAAAATCTTAAAATAAATGTTGCCAGGGATTTACCATTCTTTTAATGTAAATTTTCAAGTGTTTATTGAGCTAAATAATAAGATATACGAGTGAAATACAACTGTTTAATTAATGTTTCAGTCATCTGGTTTAAGACATTTCCACTGCCATAACCTGCCATGACAGGATGAAGGGTATGTCCGTCTCCTTTGATGTCCTTCCCTCATCCTCACCCTATTCACCCTAATCTCGTTATCCTTCGTTGTATCTCTCACATATATTTATTTTCCTCTCGTGAATAGGTTTGTTGAATTCGCCGTTTATGATATGTCTCTCGTATTAGTTCCTGTTTGCAAGGTATCTCACGATATATGAAAGATCTGTGTTAATGTTAGTGTTTTTGAATTATTTTATTTTGATTGTTCGTTGGTTCTCTTTTAGTTTGTTTATTTCCTTGTTTCCTTAACTCATTGGGTTATTTTCCCCGTTGGAGCTCTTGGGGTTATAGCATCCTGCTTTTCTAACTAGGGATGTAGCTAGTAATAATAATAATAGTAATAATAATAATAATAATAATAATGATGATGATGATGAGGATGATGATAACAACAACAACAACAACAACAACAACAACAACAATAATAATGATAATAATAATAATAATAATAATAATAATAGTAATAATAATAATAATAATTAATAATATGTACAGTATGATCAGTTGTTTAGTTTGTTACCCTGGAAATGTCATTGCTATAAAAATGGTGATTAGAAAGATTTAAAAGGTAGTGGAATATACTTTTAGCATTTAAAAACTGAAATAGTAATGTTATTTTTTTTTTTTCAGTTTATAAAGTAATGGGTTACATAACTTTTCCACGTTCAATTTAGCTTCGGGAATGTCATTTGGTGTTGTTATCCTGTAGTATGAAAATTTGCTAAATGGCCCCTATGCGAGTTAGTTATATTTTTATTTCTACCACTTTAATCCATGATGAGATATTGTCATAACTTAAGACCGTACATTTCCTTTCTGTATGTAATGCATGTTGTCTCTTGTATTGCCGATGTATTAAACAGAATGGTTTTTTTAAACATTCCACATTTCTTGTCAGAAAATAAAATCCTTACATAAAAATTAAACCCTGAAAGATATATAAAGTAAAATAAAGACAAGTAAAATGCGAGATTTATGGACAAAATCTAAAGAAATAATTACGTGATGAAGATCAAGCCTAG
>NC_090738.1:130929562-130932062 GCF_036898095.1 Palaemon carinicauda | reverse complement strand
AAATGAATCCCATGTATGCATATATACAAACACATATTTGTAGAATTATACATACAAATATATACAGTATATATATATATATTATATATATAAATATATATATATATATATATATATACATATATATTATTTATGTCACAGTCGTCTACATCAGTAAATTACTTATAAAAGAAAATGTTTCTTTCAAAAAAACACTCAAAGTAGATATTAGAGAGTGAGAAGAGCTAAGGAAAAAACCATAGGGGCAAAAGTGAGAGAAAAAAAGTAGACGTTGACTCCTGAAGAAACTTTTCAAGTCTGATCCACTTCGAAGAAACTTGACATGGGCGTATTCACTGGGGACAGAGCGTGACCACCTTTTGCTGTCATACTAACCATAAGGTAATTTTTGTTATCCCCCTTGGAGGAAACCTTTCGAAATAACTATTTCCTTCTGTCTAACATCTATCATATTATTATTATTATTATTATTATTATTATTATTATTATTATTATTATTATTATTATTATTATTATTATTATTATTATTATAACCTACTAAGCTAAAACCCTAGTTAGAACAGCAGGATGCTTTAAGCCCGAGGGCTTCAACTGGGAAAATAGCTGAGTGATGAAAGGAAACTATAAGAGAAGTATTTAAAAATTAAAATAAAATAGTTTAAGAACAGTAACAACATTAAAATAGACCTTTTCTATATAAACTATAAAATCTTCAATAAAAAAACAAGAGGAAGAGAAATAAGATAAAATAGTGTGCCCGCGTGTACCCCTAGACAGTATAAGACCATGGTACAGAGACTATGGCCCTATCCAAGACCAGAGAACAATGGTTTGATTTAGGAGTGTCCTTCTCCTGGAAGAGCTGCTTACCATAGGGAAAGAGTCTCTTCTACCCTTATCAAGAGGAAAGAAGCCACTGAACAATTACATTGCAGTAGTTAACCCCCTTAGGTGAAGAAGAATTGTTAGGTAATCTCAGTTTTGTCAGGTGTATGAGGGCACAGGAGACTACTGTTTTAAAAAATTCCCTAATTTCAATCGGAAATTCTTCGTAAAAAATATACTGTTCTCAACCGTATTTCAGTAAAATACAGGCGACCGTAATTTTACCACTTTGTTATTATCTTTTACGGGTTGGGGACCCTAATATTAAACCGTTTACGTCAATATTTCCGTTTTTATAACGGTAAAAATCATGGAATAAAGTTGCCAGACATTTACCGTTTTTAATGCAAATTTTTAACAGTGTATGTATAGAATAAGCAAGACTATTCGGTGTGTGTAGGCAAATGGAAAGCGGGACGTAACCAGAGAGAAGGATCCAATGTACTATTTGGCCAGTCAAAGGACCCACTAACTCTCTTAACTTCATTAGGTGTATTGGGGACCATCGAATTCACTAACGCAAAGTTTACATCGTATCGCGTCTAATACGTGGAATGGAGCATAATTATGGGACGATAACTTCCAGCATAACTTTCAAGATAACCTGGACCTCGGTTCTCAAAGGAGGCCAACGAAGTCTCATCAGCCAAGAGAGGAATAACTTACCGACACGGAAAACCCAAGTGGCCCCAGAATTTCCGCTTCCGTCGTCCCGTTAGGGTTGATTCATACTATCGGTTCGGTCACGCTTCAGTCTCTGTTCAATCTCGGTTCGGTTTATGTACTGGGGTGTTCATACCTTCGGTTCGATCAGTGTTTTAGCAAAATTATGAATAAAATGAAAAAAAAAAATGTATAGGAATATTGTTTAGTGATACTAGGAAATGTATTTAGGCAGTGAACATTAACCTGTTATTGTACATATTGAATTTTTTCTTACATGACTGGATCGAGACTGGAGAGAGAGCGTCCCGGAGCGCCAGTTTGAATGCTTCCAATTAAAATCATGTAACAGTATTGAACTTACTGAGAGTCTTTCATAAATTCAGTTGTTAGGATAGCCTTAAGCTAATGGTAATCGGTAAAGAAATATTGCCAACGTTGATGCCCTAATTTAACCCACCCGCCACAATCCTCTCTCTTTCCACAGATTAGAGATCTCTGGACCTTGCCCCTTTGAATTTTTACTTTTTTCTTTTCTTTTGTCAGCAAAAGGGCAAATAATTGATAGATTTATTTATAGTGCCAGAGACATAGTAAAAATTATCGTATAAAATCGTACCATAACAGACATGGTATCGTACATCGTACAAAGAGGTCAAATTATCGTACACATGGCAACACTGAGTCTGTGACTTGAGCAAGAGCGGAGGCGACCTGACCCATAGTGTGAAAATCAACCGTTACCCGTATTGGTCGGTTTCCGATGCTGACTGAATAGCGGGACATTTAACCTTCCTCTGTCACTTTAGAGTCCTGGATTTTTATGTAACTTGTGTGAGAGATTGTATTTAATTTAGGGGTCATCTAGTATGTTAATAGTTTGATTATTATCTTTTTGGAGGATTCCGTCTACAAATAAAGAACTGGTAAACAGTGCATGAATGAGATATTT
>NC_090738.1:130925242-130926562 GCF_036898095.1 Palaemon carinicauda | reverse complement strand
ACGAAATTATTTCTTTAAAAAACTCTCAAAAGTAGATATTAGAGAGTGACAAGAGCTAAGGAAAAAACCATAGGGCTAAAAGTGAGAGAAAAAATTAGACGTTGACTTCTGAAGAAACTTTTCAAGTCTGATCCACTCCGAAGAAACTTGACATGGGCGTATTCACTGGGGACAGAGCGTGACCACCTTTCGCTGTCATACTAACCATAAGGTAATTTTTGTTGTCCCCTTGGAGGAAACCTGTCGAAAAAGCTATTTCCTTCTGTCTAACATCTATCTGTGTATCATATTATTATTATTATTATTATTATTATTATATCATTATTATCATCATTATTATTATTATTATTGTTGTTGTTATTATTATTGCTATAACTTACTAAGCTAAACCCTAGTTGGAAAAGCAGGATGCTATAAGCCCGAGGGCTTCAACAGGGAAAATAGCCCAGTGAGGAAAGGAAACTATAAGAGAAGTATCTAACAATTAAAATGAAATAGTTTAAGAACAGTAACAACATTAAAATAGATATTTTCTATATAAACTATATAATCTTCAATAAAAACAAGAGGAATAGAAATAAGATAGAATAGTGTGCCCGCGTGTACCCTGAAGCAAGAGAACTCTACCCTTAGACAGTGAAAGACCATGGTACAGAGACTATGACCCTATCCAAGACCAGAGAACAATGGTTTGATTTAGGAGTGTCCTAGAAGAGCTGCTTACCATAGCTAGCAGAGTCTCTTCTACCCTTATCAAGAGGAAAGTAGTCACTGAACAATTACATTGCAGTAGTTAACCCTTAGGTGAAGAAGAATTGTTAGGTAATCTCAGTTTTGTCAGGTGTATGAAGGCACAGAAGACTACTGTTTTAAAAAATACCGTAATTTTAATCGGAAATTCTTCGTAAAAATATACTGTTTTAAACCGTATTTCAGTAAAATACAGGCGACCGTAATTTTACCTTACTTTGTTATTATATTTTACGGGTTGGTGACCCTAATATTAACCCGTTTACGTCAATATTTCCGTTTTCCAGAACGGTAAAAATCCTGGAATAAATGTTGCCAGACATTTCCCGTTTTTAATGCAAATATTTAACAGTGCATGTATAGAATAAGCTAGACTATTCGGTGTGTTTAGGCAAAAGGAAAACGGACCGTAACCAGAGAGATGGATCCAATGTACTATCTGGCCAGTCAAAGGACCCACTAACTCTCTTAACTTCATTAGGTGTATTGGGGACCATCGAATTTACTCACGCAAAGTTTACATCGTATCGCGTCTAATACGTGAATGGAGCATAATTATGTGACGATAAC
>NC_090738.1:130912742-130920242 GCF_036898095.1 Palaemon carinicauda | reverse complement strand
TTTTGACATTGCTAATAGTTTATTTAGGACATATCTGTTTTGACATTGTTACTGTTTTAGAATGATATATTGTTAACTTGTTTTCATCACTTATTTCCTTATTTCCTTTCCTCACTGGGCTATTTATCCCTATTGGAGCCCTTGGGCTCATAGCATCTTGCTTTTCCAACTGGGGTTGTAGCTTGCTCAGTAATAACTATAATAAATATATATATAGAATGAGGTACGATAAGGATTCAGAGGTAAACAAGAACAAATGATGAAATATCGAAAGATTTTTTATCGTTTGAATGTAATTTTATTTTTTTGAATTTTGATAAACTGATCCAGCATTCTTAGAAAAAAAATATATTAACCTCAATTTTCAAAATGGCACAATTTTCATGTCAAGATTTGATCGTTTGCATAGTATTGTTTTATTTTTTAAATTTTGATAAAATTATCTTGCATTCTTAGAAATTTTTTTTTTAACACTAATTGCTAAAAATAGTACATTATTTTCAAGTAATTAAGTGTTGGATATTTTACGAAAACCCATGGCAGGCAGAGAATATAAACAGAATAAAAAGTCTGTCGTAACCAAACAAGCGTTAAAAAAAAAAAAAAAAAAAAAAAAAAAACTTATCCCTTCCGACCAATACCGCATTTATCCCTTGGATCTAGGACTCCCCCCCCCCAAAAAAAAAAAGAATAGAAAAAATAAACGAGCCTTGAAATACGAAGACAGAAGTCGAGAGGTAAATGATTGGTTTCCCTTTGTAGTTTTTTATTTCCAGGTCCTCATGAATATTGGATTTTGGCCTCAAAATATTCCCATATCACGCCTTTGTTCTTCGAATGGTCTCCTATATTTCTTCAGCCATGAAGACTCCAAGTTATCAAGGAATTGCAGGGAATTATCATTCTTTTTTTAAGCCAGATCTCGAATGTTTTCCAGAACTCTATGCATCACTCGTAGAGTTCTGGAAAACATTCCAGTTTATGTGAGGGAATTTTCCCACTAAATTGGATTCGGATTGACTCTCCTTTGAAGTTCTCTAATTTTGTTCATACTAAGGGCAGTTTTCTATTATGAATGCAATATATTTATGTTAAAAGGGACACTAGATTTCTTATATATATAGATATATATGTATATATATAGATATATATGTATATATATAGATATATATATCTATATATATATCTATATATATATCTATATATATATATATATATATATATATATATATATATATATATATATATATATATATATATATACACAGCTTGATATAACCTAAAACGAGTTCTTATTAACTTTTATTTTGGAGTTATCTCTTAATTATTTTCATACTAAGGGTGGTTTTTCATTATGAATGCAAAATATTCAGATACATAAGACGATTATGTATATATATATATATATATATATATATATATATATATTCATATATATACATATATATACGTATATATAATATCTATCTATCTATCTGTATATATATATATATATGTATATATATATATATATATATATATATATATATATATATATACATACACATATGCAGTATATATATGTGTGCGTGTTTGTTTGTGTGTACATATACAGTATATATACCTGTATATATATGTATATATCTCGAAATAACCACTTCCCATTTTATTGTCGTTTCTTTCCAAATGTAAAGATAAGCGATAATATCAATCCCGGGGAAGGGAAGGCGTCCATCATTTCTCAGGCAGAGAGTAGATTGGAAATTCAAGGAGTTTAAATTCCGCTTCCAAAGCGAGAAATAAATCTGCCAAAATCTATTGTAACGTATCCGTGAAGTCCCTGATTTCGGGGATGCGATTTCTCCTAAACTTAGATGAAATTCACAGGGAGTGAATCAAGGTATTTGGCGTCAGACCATTTTGCGCTGGATGATTTTTTGTTTTCAGTTTTTACCTTCGCCAACTTCGTTGCGAAGGTTATGTTTTGATAGGTGTGTATTTGTTTGTATGTGTGTCTGTCTTTGATTCGCACAACTCAAAAACTATTTGACCGTATCTCGTTAAATTTGGAGGGATGGTTGGTCATGATCCAAGGACAAATTGATTGACTGAATCTTGTTTTGATAGGTGTGTATTCGTTTGTATGTGTGTCTGTCTTTGATTCGCACAACTCAAAAACTATTTGACCGTATCTCGTTAAATTTGGAGGGATGATTGGTCATGATCCAAGGACAAATTCATTGACTGAATCTTGTTGAATTTGGTTTGAGGATTTACCATGATCAAAGGATAATTTGATCAGATTTTAGGATTGATTGGGTCAAAACTCAAGGCTAAGGGAACGAAAAGGTCAAAAATGTCTTTTTGCCATATCGCTGCCCATTTTTATCTGATTCATATGAATCTAGTGCCAAAATGTGCACAATTCAATTGTCTATCTTGTGATATACAATATGATATAGGTGAGGGTATGCGCTCTACAGAGTGCACGTTCTAGTTTAATCTATTAATTATTTTATAGTGAAGAGATAGGGAAACTGACTGCTCGATACGGAAGGAGATGCAACATGATATAAGCGAAGGTATGCGCTCTACCTAGTGCCCGTTCTAGTATAACATATATTATATATTTGATAGTGAAAAGAGAGGAAAATTGACTGCTCGTCAAATAGCTTACAGTAGGAGAAGGACTCGATACGGAAGCAGTGATACATCATCATATAAGCGAAGGTATGCCCGATTAGTTATGTATTATCTTATAGTGAAGAGACAGGAAACTGACTGCTCGTCAAATAGCTTGGATAAGGAAAGGACTCGATATGGAAGCTGATATACATCATGACATAAGCGAAGGTATGCGCTCTACCGAGTGCCCGTTCTAGTTTAATTATTGTGGCCTGATTGGTAACGTCTCTGCCTGGCGTTTGCCAGACGGGAGTTAGAGTTCCGCTCAGACTCGTTAGTGCCTTTAGTGTTTGCAACCTTACCATCCTTGTGAGCTAAGGTTTAGGGGTTTGGAGGAGCCTATAGGTGTATCTGTTAAGTCATCAGCAACCATTGCCTGGCCCTCCCTGGTCCTAGCTTTTGTGGAGAGGGGGCTTGGGCGCTGATCATACAATATATGGTCAGTCTCTAGGGCATTGTCCTGCTTACTAGGGTAATGTCACTGTCCCTTGCTTCTGCCATTCATGTGCGACCTTTAAACCTATTAAGCGAAGGTATGCGCTCTACCAAATGCCCGTTTAGTTATTTTTATTTTATAGTGAAGAGACAGGGAAACTGAATCCTCATCAAATAGCTTGGAGTAGGAAAGGACTCGATACGGAAGCAGCAGAGATTCCTGCCTTCTCGGGCTTACGACTCTTAACTCGCCACCTCAGCGGCCTCGAGTCTCCTGTGCAATGTAAATGCAAATGCGTGAAGTATAAATGTCCGACATTGAAGTGAAACACACTGTAGTATATACATTTAAAGGAGAGCTTTCATAACGTTGGAAACACTCCCCCCCCCCCCACCCCCATCCCCACCCGCAAGTCACTGGATACATCTGACCGCTCTCTCTCTCTCTCTCTCTCTCTCTCTCTCTCTCTCTCTCTCTCTCCCTAGTTATATTATATGTGAACAGACAGAATCCTGGTGAACTGTGGACACCAAAGTGTAGCGTTTAAGAGTCCAAAGATAGATGCACCTCTTGGTTCTTTTTGCAAAGGATATTTTAGAGTATACTTTGAATCAAATCTGAAATACCTTAGGCTATTTTCTTTCCTATTGACTTATCATAACCAATTTACGTTTTGATGATCGCCTATAATCAGGTTTAAATCGCTCTGGAAATATTTTGCGCTTCTATGCAAGTATTTCAAAGAAGCTTTGTTTTATGGAGAAAATAAAGGCGTGTTTGTTAAAATTTAAGTCTCTGTTGATCATTCTTTACGAAATTCTGAAAGAAATTAGTGATATTTCCAGGTCATTTTTACTCGCCTGTGTTTTCCAGAAAGGAGAGAAAATTAAACTAAGGACTTTTAACGGAATAGGAGAATACATAATGAAGCATATAGCTCATATAGATATAATAACTGATCCCTTAGATTATTACCTCCGCCAAAGAAGTTGAAAGGAGATTATGTTTTATCCCCCTTTTCTATGTGTTTGTGAACAGCTTCCTGGCCACAATTTTAATCCTTCATTGATTAAACTTGCAAGGAATAAATGTTATGTAAAAAGCTGGAAATAATTAAATTTTGGAAGGTCAAGGTCAAAGGTTACGGTCAAGCAAAATAACCCATAAGTTTGGACACCCTTGTCACAGAGACTTCAAACTTGGTTCATATTTGAGTGTAAGAAAATCCACTCCAATTATTACATGCTAAGGTCAAAGGTCAAGATCGAGAAATAAGCTGTCTCAGCAAAGGTCTGCGCTCTACTGAGACGTCCTCTAGTTATGAATATTATTTCAAGCCAAGCTACAACCCTAGTTAAGGATAGAATTCATGTCAATAAAGTAACCAACCCCTTGGATTATTTAAGTATTTTAATTGGTTGTCGATACAGGGAACAAGACAATCGCTCAGCTGATCTGTCCGAAGATTACTGATCTCCACAGAGCAGAAGTGGGATCCGATGAGGAACTCTTGAGACAAGTTCAGCAGAACAGTTGGCGAGAATTAGTAGTGAGACATTCAGAATAGATTATAGAGTTGGCTTTGGCTGAACGAATCACTTTGTATCAATTTGTGTTGGAAGAAATACTAAAAGGCGGCTTTGATATTAGATTAGTACTGATAGCATTAGTTATAGGGTAAATTAAAAATCTGTTGTTGTTGCTATTAAGAAAATATTGTTTTGTAATCAAACATTTTAAGGTTTTCGAAATATGTTTTGAAATGCGAGATGTAGAATCTTTACTTAATAGTTGTAAATAAAGCTACTCTTGCAATCTTCCTAGAGAGTTGTTAAGTAATTTGAATGACAACTTATGGCTGAAGAGACCATATGATATTCCTCCTGGTAAAGCAAAATAGAATATGTTGATTCTTCTTCTTCTTCTTCTTCTTCTTCTTCTTCTTCTTCTTCTTCTATTAATGTATTTTTCCCCCATTAGTATGTGGTAAACAGGGAAGCTCTCTTTTTGAAGGACTTTCCTTTTGACTTTGGGGTAGACCCTAATACCAATCGGCTGCCCTACCTGACATTGCTTAGACCCAAGTAATGTATGTTCGTGTGTTGTACCAATCACCAGCGTCCTTCCTCCCAGCAGCGAGAAGTCCTGGCACGATTAGGACGACAGTTGAGATGTGTGAAGTGTCTTATGTTTTTAGGTGTTGAAGTGGCTTTGTTTGTCTGTGTATTAATCTGTAACACCTGTCGATATCAGCCCC
Organism: Palaemon carinicauda; assembly: GCF_036898095.1. Lineage (NCBI taxonomy): Eukaryota > Metazoa > Arthropoda > Malacostraca > Decapoda > Palaemonidae > Palaemon > Palaemon carinicauda. Next base: position 130,914,885 of record NC_090738.1, on the reverse strand, counting down.
TAAATTAGCAGGTAGGTAACGAGTACTCTGACAACAAGTATCCCTAAGTAGACAATGTGTCATTACTAGTAGCGATGGTTTGGAATTTAATTATATCATTAGTAGTTCAGGAACCATATCCCCATCGAGATAAGAAGTAATTATATATTCCTAATTAATTAAGGTTAATCATTCACCCTTCAAAGGTTGAATCCTTGGTTTCTAGTGCTCTAATGTGACCTAGCTTGTTTACTTGAATTAAATATAAGCAATCTTGAGTTGTTTGTGAAGGTCACGGAGATGAAAATACACCTTTCCCCTGTAAATACTCTTTAACGTGGTTTCCCCTACAAATGTATTTTTTTTTAGAATTTGATTCAACTTAATACATTACTTGAAATGTAATTATTTCTTGTTAATGGTGTTGTCATGTTTGTGGTTAGTTTTAATGGAAAATTCTAATTTATTATTATTTATCGGAATGGATTATAATTAACAATTACAAATAGGTTTAAGGATTGGAAAAGTCATATTTTTCCCCCGAATCTCGTTAAGATAATACAGTAGATGCCGCTCCATCTTGTAAAGTTTTCCCCACCACAAGTTGATAATTTATAAGAATTTTATTCCAGCTATGATCAAGTTGTGGAATGATCTTCCTAATCAGGTAGTTGAATCGGTAGAACTTCAAAAGGTTAAACTTGCTGCAAATGTTTTTATGCTGAACAGGCTGACATAAGTCTCTTTTTATAGTTTATATTTTATTTTGATTGTTTATTACTTTTGGTATAGTTTATTTATTTCCTTTCCTCACTGGGCTATTTTTCCCTGTTGGAGCCCTTGGGCTTACAGCATCCTACTTTTCCAACTAGGGTTGTATGTTATCTTGTAATAATAATAATAATAATAATAATAATGATAATAATAATAATAATAATAATAATTACCAGCTAAGCTAAAAGACTAGTTGCTGAAAAAGTATAAGTATATTACAGCCGCATTACTTAACGCATAATATTATAATCCTATTCTTTATATTTATTTTTATTATTAGAAGGATTATACCGTATCCAAAGGAAATTTTTTTAAAAAGTTGTCTTTGCTCCTTATTCAAAGTACATAAAATCTATCCTTTTTTTATATCAAAGCTCCCCATTAGTTAATTAAAACGTGTTGCCCTTTTATATATATAAGCCGGTGCTCGTCTCGTGTTATGTTATAAAATAAATAAAAAAGTGTACCGTATATAATATTCATTAGATTCTCGCTCCCCAACATTCTTCTTCCTGTTTGTCGTCGTCTGCCCTCTCCATCCCACTTCCACTTCTCTTTTCACTTCCACTTCTCTTTTCACTTCCACTTCCTTCCCACTTCCTCTTTCCTTCCTATTTGCACTTCCCTTCCCATTTCCACTTCCCTTCCCACTTCCAGTTCCTTTCCCACTTCCATCCTCTTCCCAATTCCACTTCCACTTCCCTTCCCACTTCACTTCCACTCCCCTTCCCACTTCCATCCCCTTCCCACTTCTACTTCCCTTCCCACTTGTACTTCCCTTCCCACTTCCTTTCCCACTTCCACTTCCCTTCCCACTTCCTTTCCCACTTCCATCCTCTTCCCAATTCCACTTCCACTTCCCTTCCCACTTCACTTCCACTCCCCTTCCCACTTCCACTCCCCTTCCCACTTCCACTTCCCTTCCCACTTCCAATTCCCTTCCCACTTCCTTTCCCACTTCCACTTCCCTTCCCACTTCCACCCCCTTCCCACATTCACTTCCATCCCCACTTCCATTTCCCCCTTTTCCACTTCCACTCCCCTTCCCACTTCCACTTCCCTTCCCACTTCCAATTCCCTTCCCACTTCCACTTCCCTTCCCTTCCCACTTCCACTTCCCTTCCCTTCCCACTTCCACTTCCCCCTTCCCACTTCCACTTCCCCCATTCACTTTCCTTCCCACTTCTACCCTCTTCCCACATCCACTTCCCTTCCCACTTTCACTTTCCTTCCCACTTCCACCCCCTTCTCACATCCACTTCCCTTCCCATTTCCATGCCCTTCCCACTTCCACTTCCCTACCCACTTCCACTTCCCTACCCACTTCCACCTCCCTTCCCACTTCCACTTCCCTACCCACTTCCACCTCCCTTCCCACTTCCACTTCCCT
>NC_090738.1:130895242-130907742 GCF_036898095.1 Palaemon carinicauda | reverse complement strand
TTCGCAGAATGAATAACTTAAATTTTTTATATTTTCGATGTTAATTTTTCCCATGGGAACGTTAATTTTCCATAAATATATGGTAACATGCTCCTATACCAACCATTTTTTTCTGAAATTATTCGGTCATTGGGTTGTCCTCCAACGGTAACCCGCCCTTTAAGAGTGTCCTTAAATTCTCATCGGGTTGCTCAAACTGGCCATGATCAGGATACCTCACTCCTTAGCACGGTGTTTAGAGGATACTGCTTCTGGTAAAGCAGACTTTAAACCCTCGTTTCCTCTCTCTGAGTTCTTTTTCTTTTTCCTGTTTTTTCGGGGCATGTAAAGCATCTCACTTTCTGGATTTTACTTTTTTTTTTCTTTTTTTTGTATAAAGATAGAAATTTTTATGCCTTTTTTATTCTCTTCAAAAGATATCCCCTGATAATTACGTTTGAAGGATTCATGTCTAATAATGGTTTTTTTTTTTTTTTTTTTTTTTTTTTTTTTTTTTTTTTTTTTTTTTTTTTTTTCTTTAAAGGCTGTCAACGCAGCCCGGTTCGTCGAACCAAAATGCCTCTTTCTCGTGCCAACTCTCAAGCTTATCTTGACCATAATGATGGAGTGAGTGGCATTCTTATTGGAGAAGTTAGCAAACTCACATTATCCGAAACTGGAGGAAAAAATAGGGCATTATGTTAGGCTTAGCTTTGCTGCCTTGAGGATATTTTTCGAGTTTCTTATCCTTTCTGTGTAACTTCATTGGTCTTAATACCTAACATCCTCATCTAGCCTTTTGTTAGAAGGGCTTTATGACTTATGTTTAGGCTCCCACACCCCCAAAAAATAACCTTGGGCTAAGGATTCTTTGAAAGAGACAAACCTTCCTCCCCTCTTTATTTTCATAATGGTAATGTGAATCATAAAGATAATAGACGCAGGAGGTTCTTATTAATAAAAAGAAAAATTGAGGGAAAAAGTGCAGGAGGTATCTACCTTCCATTATACCAGCTTAGGAGATTTACTATTTCCTGAAAATGCTAAGGTTGGCTTTTATATGTTTCTTTGATTCAAAATATATGTTTTTTATGATAAATCCTAGAGAGATTAGGTTTACTTTGATAAGGATTGTGTTTCTAGCTTTTTTAATGTAAGAAAACTGTAATCCAGGATTTCTTAGTAGATAAAACATATTAAATAAATAAAACATTTTGTTGATATGTGATAATATTGACAATAACTGTTTAAACAATTGGATAATAGATGGAATATAACTTAAAGGCTCCAAGCAAATAAATTGAGTTTGTAGTTTACTTTCCTTCGAAAAAAAAAAATTGTTTGTAGACGTAAAAATGTACAGTTGATCTCGAATGTTTTCCTTGTAAATCATTATTGGAAATGTTAATTTTATTCAAGTAGCTCAGTTAAAAACATGGTTTAGAATAATTTCCATGTAGATAGATAGATAGATAGATAGATATATCTGATATATATATATATATATATATTATATATATATATATATATATATTATATATATATATATATGTATATATATATATATATATATATATATATATATATATATATATATATATATATATATATATATATATATATATATATATATATATATATATAAACCCACATACATACATACATATATACATACATTCATTCATACATTCATTCATTCATACATACATACATAGATACATACTGTACATACATACATACACACATATATACATTAAAATACACAATTTTTCGTGTACTTATGATGAATAAAATTACCATCAATTTATGAAATATATATATATATATATATATATATGTGTATATATATATATATATATATCCGCTAAATACTAGTGCATATGAAATATATTTATGTATAACTTGGAAATATAGTATGATCTTAGAGAGAAACACTGAAATTGAAAAAAAGGGTAAGGATCTTCAGAAAAATATTTCTATATCTACCACGAGACTGATTGAAAAAAAAAATAGGTGAATAGTATATAGTAGAAGTGGTAAAAATGGGAATATATGTTTGTGAAGATATGGATCAGCATGTTTGTAAAGGTTTTGCCAGGGCTGACTTTGGCTGTGTAGATGATGGGAGGAAATTGGTTGGGTGAAAAAGTGTATAATTGCTGGACAGGTGAAGTGGAAGCAGTGCCGGGAGAAACTTTAATATGTAGGAAACCTCAGATTGGAATTGATATAGAAGTGGAGGCTCTTTTGTGTGCAGGGGCTAACGACAGGAACCTTTTTTTTTAGGGGTTTTAAGTAGAACATCTGAAAGTTTCTTGAACAAATTTGAAATTTTGAATAACTTTATGTATAAATGTATGCACACACAAACACTTGCACACTTCTCCTATTTAAAATCTGTACTATAAAATTAACATACACAAACTATGTTATATATATACAGTATATATATATATATATATATATATATATATAAATATTGCTAGTGCACATTAGTGCATCTGTTTTTGTTTAAAATGTGTACTGTCGAATTAACATACACATATATACACACACACATATATATATATATATATATATATATATTCCGTTTACAACCTTTACTGTAAAATTAAGGAACTCTACGTTTGTGACCCTCCAGTCCTGTGCCCTCCTCTCTCATCACTGGCCCTTATTCAAGCATAGTAGGATCGTCGTTCTTTTCGTTTCGATCCTGTATTATATGAACGTCGTTCTCTTCTCTCTGTAGGCGCACACGCGTGAAAGAATATCGCGTACAACTGAATACCAACAAAACTCTCCGGGAAACGCACTCCGCTGTTCACATACTCCGTGCCTAAGTAGATGAATGAAAGAGACACTTCGTTCGTGCCACATAACAGAGCAGTTCCTTGGCGGTTGTACACATTGGGAAGAGATATGATGAAAGATTCATTTTTTATTTATTTGATTAAATGGTTGTAATATATTTGTTTTTATTTCAATATATGAAGTTCAAATTGTACATAAATGTAAATTATTATTTTACTATTATTGTTTTCATGAGTTGGCATGAGTTTTATTTAAATTGATACAAAATGTTTGTTTCTAACATACTTCATTAAAGTGGAAGTGGAAGGGCGAATTAACCTCAGTTTGTATACTTTCATTTAATCTGAGTATACAATTACTATAGCCAATGTTGTGTAGCAAATACACTGTTATAAATTTGCCGTAAAAACGATAAAAATCTTGGATTAAATATTGCTAGACATATACCGTTTTAAAAACGGTTATAATGACGTAAATGACTGATATTACAGTCACTAACCCGTAGAAGATAATAACGAAGTATGGTAAAATTACGGTCGCCTGTATTTTACTGAAATGCGGTTGAGAAAAGTGTACTTTAACGGAGAATTTCCGATTAAAATTACTGTATTTTTAAGTGTACATTAAGGAAATATTCGAGAAGATAAAGCATTTAGAATTGCAAGCTAAGACAGCAACCATTTCTACTTCATTTCCCCTTCAACGCTGGTTATCAGACCGCTTTATTAAGTGGCAGATTAACATGGGCGCTCCTACTATCACACAACCATTTAGCTAATTTGTCAGAGGGGGGGGGGGGGGAAATGAGGCTCTCGGAAGCTGATGATGAAACACGAACGATTTCCCATACAATGAGCCGCCGAGAGCTTCTGTTGTTTTAGGAGAGAGGGAGCTCTTCAGGCGAGATATTATATCTTGCTTTTCCGTGTGTTGAGATTTAGGCAGCGGTGTCATTGGACCGAGAGCAGTGGTGTTTGGAGGAGAGGCTGGTTTTAATTTGATTTCAAAAGGCAGTCGGGATGCTTGCTAATGGAGGGGATGCGTTCAGTTATAATTACTTTATATGGGAGATTCTACATCCTGTATTTAAAGTGCTGTTGATACTACTACTACTACTACTACTACTACTACTACTACTACTACTACTACTACTACTACTACTAGTTTTTTATTTTATTTCTTTTCCTTTTTTTTTTACTTTTCATTTTTTTGTGTATGAAAGATTTATTTTAATGTTGTTACTGGTTTTAAAATTGTATCTTAATGTTTTTTTTTAAATATTTTATCTTAATTTATTATTACTTCAATTGTAGTTTATTTATTCATTTCCTTTCCTCACTAGGCTATTTTCCCTTGTTGGCGCCCTTGCTTTTCCAACTTGGGTTATAGCTTAGCTAGTTATAATAATAATAATAATAATAATAATAATAATAATAATAATTCTGCTAATTCGAGATTTCCTTATTTTTAAAAGTGTTTTGATAGATGTTAAAAATCAGCATTTAATGAAAGAAAAGGGTGAAAAATTTTTTGTCTGAGAGTATTCTGTATTGTAATTGAAGGTATTATAATTATTAGTATTATTATTATTATTATTATTATTATTATTATTATTATTATTATTCAGAATTGTAATTCAAGACATTATTAATATTATTATTATTATTATTATTATTATTATTATTCAAGGTATTATTATTATTATTATTATTATTATTATTATCATTATTCATACGCTTTTTGCAGTTACATTGATTAAAACAACAAAATATCCTATCTTCTCAATATCCACTGATCCATCATATCCTTGTGTAACCTTACGTCTGTTCCCATTCGCCAGTGCTTCCTAAGCCTTACGACCTGACCTGGAACAACGTCTATCAGTCACCATTGAACAGGAACCATTAATCACCATTAATGATCATTTCTCTCATCAACACATCAACTTTATTGATGTTGTTATCGGATTGTTGGTTTAGAGCAGATGCGTCTTCTCCATGTCAGGGCAATTGTAGCTCTTCGGATTAAGTGAAATTTCTCTCTCTCTCTCTCTCTCTCTCTCTCTCTCTCTATATATATATATATATATATATATATCATTTCAGAATATTTTGTCAATTGAATTTCAAGTCGTTTATCTAGAACTACTCGATTAACTCTCTCTCTCTCTCTCTCTCTCTCTCTCTCTCTCTCTCTGTGGCTTTCTATATCATTTCAGAATATTTTGTCAATTGAATTTCAAGTCGTTTATCTAGAACTACTCGATTTACTCTCTCTCTCTCTCTCTCTCTCTCTCTCTCTCAATGTTTCGTTAATTGAATTTCGAATTGCTCTCTCTCTCTCTCTCTCTCTCTCTCTCTCTCTCTCTGATTTTTTATATTATATCTAAATGGTTCGTTAATTGAATTCAGAATTCTCTCTCTCTCTCTCTCTCTCTCTCTCTCTCTCTCTGAATTTTTATATCATTTCTAAATGTTTCGTTAATTGAATTTTGAATTATCTCTCTCTCTCTCTCTCTCTCTCTCTCTCTCTCTCTCTGACTTTTTATATAATTTCCAAATGTATTTCAATAAAATTTCAAATCTTTTTTTTCCGTATAGAATTTCATCTAGAATCACTCGGTTGATATAACATAATTACTAATAATTACTAAAATCTATTGAAATACTTTTTTTCCGTATCGTTTAATCAGAATTTTCTTAAAAAGAAAACCTCAATGGAAAAGACAATTAGGGGATTTCAGATGGTGGGAGAGATCCTTTGATTGGTCTTTCACTTGTAAAATTAATTAGGTTCCCTTTTACTCGGATATTTTATCCACCTTATCAACTCTTTTTATCTTTTGTTATTATTATTATTATTATTATTATTATTATTATTGCTATTATTATCATCATTGTTATTATTTTTATTACTATTATTTTTATTATTATCATTATTTTTCTTACTTGCTAAGCTACAACCCCATTTGGAAAAACCTAATGCTATAAGCCCAAGGGCTGCAACAGGGAAAATAGCCCAGTGAGGAAAGGAAACAAGGAAAAATAAAATATTCTAAGAACAGTAACAACATTAAAATAAATATTTCCTTACAAGCTATAAAAACTTTAAACAAAACAAGAGGAATAGATATAAGATAGAATAGTGTGCCCTAGTGTACCCTCAAGCAAGAGAACTCTAACCCAAGACCGTGGAAGACCATGGTACAGAGGCTATGGCCCCTCATATATCTTCTATCAAAGGCATCCTTTTTCAGCAACTTTTTTTTTTTTTTTTTTTTTTTTTTTTTTTTTTTTCCTATAAACACGCCATAACTTCCCGCATTTTACAGTTTGCTTTCCACACCATAGTAAAAATACCAGGAAGAGTAAAATCGTAAATTGCATCAGACTAATATCAGAATTCTTGGTATTGTAAGGCTGGCTGGAGGACTGTATCGAATATATCCCCTTTGGAAAAAAAAATGCCACAACCTCTATAAACCGCTTGAAATTCAGTTAAACCCCTTCAAGTATATCCCAGCCTTTTAGGAGATAAAAAAAAGGAAGTGGAAACAATTTCTTAGGGATATTTATAGGATGTAACTCGTTCCATTTTTCCGAACTACTATTCATCCTGCCTTGGGCGTTGTGTTGTAAAGTATAACGAGAGACATTCCACATTCGCCACATCCAAATTCTGTGTTATACGCTTAAGGTATTTTTTATTTTATTATTTTTTTTTAAACGATCCGGTTGCTATAGTTTTCAATCCTATTATTAAAGAAGTGTCAAGATTGTTATTATTAAGCTCATCCTGTTGCTATGAGTTTCATCCATCTTCATTCCTTTTGTTAAAGAAATATCAAGTTTGTCGTATCATCCACTTTCATCATATCCAAATTTTGTATCAAAATCTGTATCATACGTTTAAGGTATTTGTTATTTTCCTATTTTTGCTTTTAGTCCATCCGATTGCTATGGTTTTCCTCCATCTTCAATCCTATTATTAGAGAAATATCAAGTTTGTTATTAAAAAGCCCATCCGCTTGCTACAGTTTTCTTTCATTTTCAATCCTATTGTTAAAGAATTATCAAGTTGGTTTTTCTAAAGCCGATCCGGTTGCTATAGTTTTCCTCCATCTTTAATCCTACTAATAAAGAAATATATATATATATATATATATATATATATATATATTATAAATCACATCCGGGTGCTATAGTTTTCATCCATTTTCAGTCCTATTATTAAAGATATATCTAGTTTGTTTTTATAAAGCTCAACCGCTTTCTATAGTTTTCAGTCATTTTCAATACTATTGTTAGAGAAATATCCGGTTTCTACAGTTTTCATCCATTTTCAGTCCTATTTTTAAAGAAATGTCAAGCTTGTTCATACAATACAAAGACCATCCGGTTGCTATAGTATTCATCCATCTTCAACCTTATTAGAGAAATGTCAAGTTTGTTATAGTTTTCATCCATTTTCAGTCCCATTATTGAAGAAATATCAAGTCTGTTTCCACAATACAAAGCCCATCCGGTTGCCATAGCTTTCATACATCTTCATTCCCATTATTAAAGAAATACCAAGGTTGTTTCACCAAAGACGAAGAAAACAGAAAAAATACTTTTGTTTTCGAGCTGATAGAATGAGATCTTTATACCAAGAGATTCTTGGTTAAATGTGATACAAACAGAAGTTAGTAAAGATTTTCTGACTATTGTGTGCTGAGGCGAGACACTTCACAGCACAAAGACCACTCTCGCATGAAAGGGAAAAAAATACGAAAGTAACTGGAAAAAGGGGGTGAGATCCTTAAGAATAACCCCTGGAAACCAAGCAGGAGCCGGGGACCAGCGACCCGGAGAAGTAGAGCGTAAGGTTTGGAGGGTTAACGTGGCCAATGAAAGTGAACTCTCCAGAGACCTATGTGGGTTGGGATTATGAGAATAAATGGCCAGCGGTTTTTTGGGTAGGAGCTGGTTGGCGTTGCTCTTACCACCACTCCACAATTTCTCTCTCTCTCTCTCTCTCGCTCTCTCTCTCTCTCTCTCTCTCTCTCTCTCTCTCTCTATCAACCTGTTGGTTTCTTCCAGCCAGTGTATAGAGATACACTCCAAAGACCAAACATTTCTTGATTTTTTTTCATATCTTCATCTTGGGATGATTTTCTCTCTCTCTCTCTCTCTCTCTCTCTCTCTCTCTCTCTCTCTCTCTCTCAACCTGTTGGTTTCTTCCAGCCAATGTATAGATATACACTCCAAAAAACCAAACATTTCTTGATTCTTTTCATATCTTCATCTTGGAATGATCTCTCTCTCTCTCTCTCTCTCTCTCTCTCTCTCTACCTGTTGGTTTCTTACAGCCACTCCAAAGACCAAACATTTCTTGATTCTTTTCATCTTGGAAGGGTATCTCTCTCTCTCTCTCTCTCTCTCTCTCTCTCTCACACAAAACCTGTTGGTTTCTTCCAGCCAGTGTGTTTCTCCCAGGCAATTTATAGATACTCTCCAAAGACCAAACATTTCTTAACTTCATCTTGAAATGGTCTCTCTCTCTCTCTCTCTCTCTCTCTCTCTCTCTCTCTCTTAAAACCTGTTGGTTTCTCCCAGCCAATGTATGGAGGGTACACTCCCAAGACCAAACATTTCTTGACTTTTCATCTTGGAATGGTCTCTCTCTCTCTCTCTCTCTCTCATCTCTCTCTCTCTCTCTGTATATACTTTACATTTTGACAGATAGAAGTTTGTGGCTGACTTGTAGATTACATTCTCAAAACGTGCATCACTGAAAGCTCTCTCTCTCTCTCTCTCTCTCTCTCTCTCTCTCTCTCTCAAAACCTGTTGGTTTCTTCCAGCCAATGTATAGAGGTACACTCCAAAGACCAAACATTTCTTGACTTTTCATCTTGGAATGGCCTCTCTCTCTCTCTCTCTCTCTCTCTCTCTCTCTCTCTCTCAACCTGTTGGTTTCTTCCAGCCAATGTATAGAGGTACACTCCAAAGACCAAACATTTCTTGATTCTTTTCATCTTGGAATGATGTGATTATGTTCTTTCAATTTAGTGGTCGGTAAGGAAAGATAATTTCTATACCGGATGAGAATAAAGTTGCTGGTCAATTCATAGTATTATCACCGTTGGGGATTTTTTTTTCTTCTATTTTTTTTGTATTCTGTTCTTCATAAAAATCTGGTTAATTTTCCAGTTTCTTTCTTATATACATTTTGATGTCTTTGTATTTACTGAAGTTTTTATGCAAAAGATATTCACTTGCATTTATTATAGCTTTCATGAAAAAGATAGCATAGAGGAATATAGCCAATACGAATGTTTTGATGTGTGGTTTTTGGATCACGATTAGAAATATATACCATTTTTTTGGGGGGGGGGAATTTTTATCCAAGTAAAAGAGCACTATGTGAAATATTTGTTGTAGAATTGCTTAACTTATAAATTTTTTTCTCATTTTGCAAATTAGTTCTTGCTGGAAATTGCTCTCCTCTCTCTCTCTCTCTCTCTCTCTCTCTCTCTCTCTGTATATATATATATATACAGTATATATATATATATATATATATATATATTATATATATATATATATATATATATATAAAAATGTAGCAAAACTAATGATTTTCTTCTACATATAACGGAGTTCTGTAATATTTAATGTGTGTAAAAACTGTATCATGTACGTCACTTTTGAGATTGACTAAACGGAGTAGTAGAGAGTCCACGTGTATTGAACAGAGCAAAGTAAGCTTGGGTTAATCCGATTAATCGGTGATTAATTTGTCCCTTTCGTCTTTACGGTACAAAATTGTTTTGGTACAAAATTATTGGGTTTCCAAAATTATTGAGTGTTTTCCCCCATTTATTTTTTTTTTATTTTTTACTCTTTTCCATCATTTTTTCACTATCGGTGATTAATTTGTCCCTTTCGTCGTTAGGGTACAAAATTACTGTGTTGGTATAAAAATTATTGGGTTTCCAAAATTATTGGGTTTTTCCACTTTTGTCCCTCATTTTTTAAACTCTTTCCCTCAATTTTTTCCTTTAATTTTTACTTTTCCCTTAATCTTTTTACATTTTCCTAATTTGTTTTTTACTTTTTCCCTATTTTTTTTCCTTTTCCCTTCAATTTTTTACTTTTTTCCCTCAATTTCATACTTTTTTCCCTTATATTTTTACTTACTTTCCATCATTTTTTTACATTTTTCCTATTTTTTTTTTTTTTTTTTACTTTTTCCCCTCATTTTTTATCCTTTTTCGTTGTGGTAAATGGATGTCGGTCCATTTTTCTTATTAGGAAATGTTTACGCTTTCCAAGCCAGGGTCATAAATACTGTAGAAGAAGTGGAATTTTATGGATATAGGGGAGACTGCAACAATTCATTTCTCAGATCTGAGGAAATAAACAGATGTGTTTTGTATTTATAGAAGGTAAACACATGATTTTTTTTCTTTACTCTCTCTCTCTCTCTCTCTCTCTCTCTCTCTCTCTCTCTCTCTCTCTAAACGGAGTTGTTGGTTAACAGCATGAGAGAGAAAGGGGGATAGCTGCTTCAAATATTACAACTTTCTGAAAACCGGAATATGCGTGCACTGGTACACAAGCACTATCACTCGCCCGCACACGCATTATATATACAGTATGTGTGTATATATATATATATATATATATGTATGTATGTGTGTGTGTATATATATATATATATATATATATGTATGTATATATATGTATATAAGTGTATATTTATTATGTATATATAATATATGCATATAGATAGATATATACATATACCTACCATATATATATATATATATATATAAATATATATATATATACACACATACATATATATATATATATATATATATATATATATATATATATATACATATATATATATATATATATATATATACATACATACATACATACATACATACATACATACATATATATAATATATATATATATATATATATATATACATACATACATACATACATACATACATATATATATATATATATATATATATATAAAACAAACGGTATGACTAAGCATTTATTCATAATCAATATTTACAATTTTGAAGATGAACGATTAACAATGTTACCCTTCACTTATAATTCGACCTGGTATATGACTATCTTAGATATAAATGAAGTAAAACAATGTAGAGATGGTTGAGAATTTCTGTGTAGAAGATACAGTTTATTGAGCTGTTAGCCAGCACCTGAAGAAATCAAGATTTTTAATAACATTGAATGAAACAACATTAGTTTAAAATTCATAGGTACGACTTATTCAGTCGTATAATCTTTAATGTATGTTGGGAGGAAGTTTGGTGGAAGAGGATACCTGATGGAAAGTATTGGAGATAGCCCATCAGGCAACCGACCCCTTAACGTAAGGATAACATGGGGGGCGGGTGTTGGAATGAAGTAGACGACCTGATAGAAAACATTGTATATAAATTCATGAGAGCCTTTGAAAGAAGGCATTGGAGAGGGCGCATCAGGCAACCGACCCCTTAATGTAGGGATGACGGGTGAAAGAAAACGACTTAATTGAAAACATCGTAAATACACTAATGAGATCCTTCAAAAGAAAGCATTGGAGAGGGCACGTCAGGCAACCGACCCCTTAATGTAAGGATAACAGTAAGAAAAACGATGACTTAATAGAAAAAATCGTATATACACACATGTGAACCTTCAAAATAAGGCGTTGGAGAGGGCGCAGCAGGCAACCGACCCCTTAACGTAGGGATAACGATGCTAAAGAAAATGCATTAGGAAAAAAAAAGAACATAGAAAGAAAGAAGTGTCAGTCCAGGTATTACCATCTTGAGAGACAAAAGTATCGTGTGTGTTTGTACTAAACACAAAGAAAGGAAACGATATCGCCACTTTGAAGAGGATAGACCGAACCGTCTTCACGCTCACACGAAGTGGCATCATTTCTCTCATAGATAGCTCTCAACGGTTTATCTCTCGTACCTTTCTCCCTGTGTCTTTCTCTTCCTTTCATTGCCCTAAGACGCTTTTGAAATTGCATTACATCTACTTGAATCTTTCAACGGTTCATCATCATCATCATCTCCTCCTACGCCTATTGACGCAAAGGGCCTCTGTTAGATTTCGCCAGTCGTCTCTATCTTGAGCTTTTAATTCATTACTTCTCCATTCATCATCTCCTGCCAAGTGCTTCATAGTCCTTGCCATTTAGGCCTGGGTCTTCCAACTCTTCTAGTCCCTTGTGAAGCCCAGCTGGACGTTTGGTGAACTAATCTCTCTTGGGAGGGCTTTCTCTTCCTTTCATTGCCCTAACACGCTTTTGAAATTGCATTACATCTACTTGAATCTTTCTTCGGTTCAACATCATCATCTCCTCCTACGCGTATTGACGCAAAGGGCCTCGGTTAGATTTCGGCAGTCGTCTCTATCTTTAGGTTTTAATTCAATACTTCTCCATTCATCATCTCCTACTTCGTGCTCCATAGTCCTCAGCCATGTAGGTCTGGGTGTTCCAACTCTTCTAGTCCCTTGTGAAGCCCAGCTTAAAATTTGGTGAACTAATCTCTCTTGGGGAGTGCGAAGAGCATGCCCAAACCATCTCCATCTACCCCTCATCATGACCTCATCCACATATGGCATTCGAGTAATCTCTCTTATAGTTTTATGTTTACGGTTAAATGTGTCAAACACTTGT
>NC_090738.1:130885242-130890242 GCF_036898095.1 Palaemon carinicauda | reverse complement strand
ATTTGTTTTTATAAATAGAATGCCAATTTTATATGATAAGATTGTTTATTTTTTATGTGTCTTTTTTGTGCATTTTTCTAAGCATAAGTCTTATATTTTTATTTTTATTTTCACGGAATATTAACAGTTTTAACTTTGAGAAATTTGGGTAATAAGTCTACTCTATATACTTCCAATATCGAAACCAGCTATGTAGGAGCTCGTATTTTTACTTTTATTATTCATCTTATACGAGGCTCATTTCTCATTACAGTGGATAGTTATATGTAACTTTGTTCAGGATATAAAGTACTATAGTCCATTTCTTTTAGCGATGCATATTTGCACCGACTCGCGGCGGTGCCCTTTAAGCTCGGAAAAGTTTTCTGGTCGCTGATTGGTTAGAATTATCTTGTCCAACCAATCAGCGATCCGGAAACTTTTCCGAGCTAAAAGGGCACCGCTGCGAGTCGGTGCAAATATGCATCGCTAAAAGAAATGGAATATAGTGTACACGACCCATCAAAATGACAGCTAAATAATTTTATAGATATGCACACACACGCGCGCGCACACTTTCGGTTTTGACATCAGCATCATAATTTCAGATAAAGAAGCTTTTTAATCTAGAACGTTTCGAAAATTGCGCCATGAGCTTTTGACAATATCATGACATTAGAAAGTACTAAAATATGTGTAGTAATGAGTCTCAGGTAAAGTAATACATACAACATATGTATACTCAAGAGGGAAGGATCTTTCCCCCCCCCCCCAAAAAAAAAAAACACTCAGTTTCACCTTATTGGATCTTCATCGTAACTTTTTGAATCACAACTTCCCAGAAATCTTATTTAGTCTTATGTCCTTTCGATTTGATGTTCCTTGCTGAATTCATTTGGGTCCATCCGAGACGTTGTTGCAATCGTAATGAGTTATTTGGTCTAATTAGATTAAGACGAAGTGAAATTCTCAGTTCAAAATTTTACGAACTATGATTGCTTTCTCCATAATCGGAGATTTTGCGAAGGGTATGTATTCATCTATGTCTGTTTCGCCTGTTTGTTAGTTTATTTATTTGTTTGTAGCTTTACACAAAAACTACTGCACCGATTTTGAGCAAACTTGGTAGTCATGTTGTGTATGATATAAGGATGAATCTGTAACATTTTTAATAAAGTACATCAAAGTACAAGTGAGCAGCAGTACTTTGAAAATAATCACAATGTTAATTAAATTGCGAATATTTTGTCGGTTTACTTTTTGTTTGTGAACACCATTACGTAAAAACTATTGAATATATTTCAACGAAACTTTCTAGACGTGTGGAGTATGATCCTAGGACAAATCCATTAGACTGAAGAAAATACATCGAAATACATGTGCGCAGTAGAGTTATGAGCAAAATAAGACTGTTTGGCGTGGCGAAGATATGCTATCTACTGTGTGCTCCTCTAGTTGATTGATAGATTCATTTAACTGGCACCAGCACATCTAAGGTCATGAGCTAGTAATACTTGCATAAACAAAATCTTTCTTACATTTTTATCTTAATATTGTTTTGATAATAGATTATAGTATTGATAGCATAATTTTTTAATTTGACACAAAAAAAAGAGTGAAATAATGTTTGCTATTCTGTTGCTTAAGACAATCATTTTGACCCTGGTGCTTTTATTAAGGCAAGTCCGCTGCATCAAAAATATGTAGGCTACTTAATCAATTTGGTTTTTCATTTCCAAGAAGTGTGAAAGTGTTTTAATTTTCATCTAATGTGAATATTTATCTTTTATCGTATGCACTAAACAGCATATCGTCTCCCTCGTTTCCATACATTTTAATTTAAGTTACTATATAGTATTTTAAATTCTGACTGAGCTCCAAATTTTCATGAAACCTTAGATTTTTTTTTTGGGGGGGGGGGCGGTTGGGGGTGGTAATAATTAGATAGGCTACTCGGTTTACTTTGTATTTTGATTTGTCAGTTGCATGATAGCATTTTGTCTCCTTCACGCTAACATATATATTAGGTTTTTTAACATATCACTGCAGTTCAGTCGTGAATTTGCGATTTTTATTTATTTATTTTTTTTTTTTTTTTTTTTTTTTTTTTTTTTGAGTCAATAATTCTACAAACTCAGGGTACTCTTATATTTTGTCTGTCAACAAATCCTTTGATTAAATAGTGTTGTGGTGGCCTTTGTGATAACGTCCCTGACAGGTGAACACCAGACTGGGGTTCGAGTCCCACTCAAACTAGTTAGTTCCTTTGGTCGCTGCAATCTCACCATCCTTTTGAGCTAGGGATGGGGATGTTTGCTGAGTCATTAGTAGCCATTGCCTGGCCCTCCTTGATCCTTGCTTGGGCACTAATAATATATGTATATGGTCAGTCTCTAGGGCATTGCCCTGCTTCCTAGGGCATTTTCTTGCTTGCCAGGGCATTGTCCTGCTTCCTAGGGTATTCTCCTGCTTGCTAGGGCATTGTCCTGCTTCCTAGGGTATTGTCCTGCTAGCTAGGGCAATGACCTAGCCACCGTCCGTTGCCTATGCCACTCATGAGCGGCCTTTAAACCTTTAAAATTTTTCCACTGTGGAAAACCTGTTAAAATCTTCATAATTTGAGTACTAATTGCACGCTCCAATGACCTTGACCTGGATATCTAGACTTGCTGCAATGGCCAAGGTTCTACCTTAAATGTCAGATATCCATTCAACCGTATTTGCTTACCTAATTGCATCTTAATTTTTTATTACTCGTTACAGCAGACCCCCGACAAGGCAGCTTTCACGTTGATAAAGCTGCTTCAATTTATATTTAATGTGTTGGTGATAGTCCTTATATAATCTTTAAACCCCCAAGGTGGTATTATTATTATTATTATTATTATTATTATTATTATCATTATCATTATTCATTATTATTATTATTATTATTATTATTATTATTATTAGCCAAGTTACAACCCAAATTGGAAAAGCAGGATGCTATAAGTACAAGAGTTCCAACAGAAAGTGACAATATAGCCCAGTGAGGAAAGGAAACAAGAAATAAACTATAAGAAAAAGCAATGGACAATTAAAGTAAAACATTTTAAGAACAGTGACATTAAAATAGATGTTTCATATATACACTTAAAAAAAAATAAGGGTAAGAGAAATAAGATAGTGCCCGAGTGTGCCCTCAAGGTATGGGTTCAGTAAATTTTCCGTTATGTCGTTCATAAACAAGAAAATAACATTTTCAAAGTAGTGCTACGTACTTGTATTTCGATATATTTTGTTCAAAATCAAATGGATTTGTCCTTCGGTCATACCCCCACATGCCCACCAAGATTTGTTGAAAATTGTTCAGTAGTTTGTTGTTCTCAAAAAAAAAAAAAAATATAATAATCAATTAACAAAATATTAGCCATTTATTCAACATTGTGGTTATTTTCAGAGTACTGCTTCTTATTTTGATGTACTTTATCCGAAAAAATATATACAAATTTCGTCAAAATAGGCACAGTAGTTTGTGTGTAAAGTTCGATTTTGGCGAAGGCTATAACCCCTGGCAGTCCTCTCTTTCATCTTCGCAAATAGCCTCTTTCAACTTTTCATTCATGATGGAAATATGGGGTCTTCCCAATTTTTAATTTAAGCCTGAATGGTCTCTGTGGGTCTAATACCAAACCATTTGGCTCAAACTTCGTAAATCCTATATTATTCTTCTTTAGTATGTAGCTTAATTATGATGAGATTTGAGATACCTCGAGTGTTAATGTTTTTTAACATACAAATGTTGAAAGGCGTACAAATTTCATAGTTGAGATCGGAGATACCTCGAATGTTAATGTTTTTAACATGCGAATGTTGAAAGCCGTACATTTTCCATGGTTTTACCGTGTATGAAACTTAGCTTAAATTGTCATATCTATGATCATTTATGGGCACGTGTCAATGACCTTAGATGTCAGGATGCCTGAAAATTTTAAATTGATCAATCATGGGCACATTCTCAACTAGGATATGTTTGTTTACATTAAAAGAATATATTTAATTGAATGATACAGTTTATGGCAGATTGATACACAGAGAATGAAGATTAACAGCCCCTAGCAGTTAAATATACTAAAAGTGAAACCAGTTCGTGGCAACTAGATAGCCTAAATCAGTGAAGCTGCAGTTCATGGCAGATGAAGAAGACGCAGTATTCAATATCTCCTCTTGCTTTCGTTATTGCATAGTCAGTTGCATATTGCATATATCAAATCAGGATTTAACATTGTTTTATGTTGTCAGGGCAAGGTTGAAATTACATGGAAAATACTAATTAGATTACGTTATGGACACCGCATAGATTTCTGAAAAAGTATGAGAGAGAGAGAGAGAGAGAGAGAGAGAGAGAGAGAGAGAGAGAGAGGGAGAGAGAGAGAGAGAGAGAGAGAGAAGAAGAAGAAGAAGAAGAATAAGAAGAAGGGGATGAGGAGGGGGAGTGAGGAAGAGGAAGATGATGATGATGATGATGATGAGGAGGAGGAGGAGGAGGAGGAGGAGGAGGAGGAATAAGAGGAAGAGGAGAGAGAGAGTATGCGGACTGAGTTTGGTTTATTCCCATTCAACGATGTGTTTGTCGATATTTTTTTGGAATTTTCGATGTTGATATTGGTCAACACCAGGCAGTCTCTCCACTTTTTCCTCACTGTGTTTATCTTTGAGATTTTGGAAGATAAGTTGGGTTCGAAGCATCGATTAAAGTCATGCTATCTATTTCATACAGCGAAAGGGTTGTGGTGGCCGATGTGGTAACGTCCCTGACTGGTGAACGCCAGATTGGTGTTCGAGTCCAACTCAAACTCGTCAGTTCCTTTGGTCACTGCAACCCTCCCCATTCTTGTGAGCTAAGAATTGGGGATTTGGGGGAGCCTATAGGTTTATCTACTGAATCATCAAAAGCCATTGCCTGGCCCTTCTTGATCCAAGTTTGGGTGGAGAGGGGCCTTGGGCGCTGATCAAATATGGTCAGTCCTCTAGGGCATTGT
>NC_090738.1:130851857-130869357 GCF_036898095.1 Palaemon carinicauda | reverse complement strand
TTTTATATGCAAATTTAAATTTTTAAACTTTTATATGGAAATTTATAATTTTTTAACTATTTCCCAAAACGATTTAACGTACTTGAAAGTAAATGAACGATTTATTTGTGTAAATAGAATGTTAAAGACGTTTTCTAAACAATAATTATCATTATCATCATTATTACTTGCTAAGTTATAACCCTAGTTGGAGAAGCAGGATGCTGTAAGCCCAAGGGCTCCAACAGGAAAATACCCCAGTGTGGAAAGGAAATAAGGAAATAAACTACGAGATGTTTAAGAATAACAACATTAAAATAAATCTTTCATATATAAACTTTAAAAAAAAAAAACTTCAAAATAACAAGAGGAAGAGAAATGAGATAGAATATTGTGTCCGAGTGTACCCTCAAACAAGAGAACTCTAGTTCATGAGAGAAAATTTATTTTAGATGTCCATATAACTGTTCAAAAACAGCTCAGGTATTCATAGCTAGTTCTCTTTCTCGCAGGTAATTGCTTTTTGAATGAGACAAAGAAATTCTAAAATTAGAAGGAAAACTTTAAAAATGGTGAAGTTGTTTGTCTTGGCTGCCAAAGTTTTCTTCTTTTGGTGGAGAGAGAGAGAGAGAGAGAGAGAGAGAGAGAGAGAGAGAGAGAGAGAGAGAGAGAGAGAGAGAGAGAGAGAGAGCAGTTAAATTATGACCTACCACGTATTGAAGTTTTGAAAGTATTTTTATACACATTAAATATGATTATTTTAAAAAATCCTTGAAATGAGCCCCCATTTCAGACATACTTTATACTCTCTTAAGGACAAATAGAGAGAGAGAGAGAGAGAGAGAGAGAGAGAGAGAGAGAGAGAGAGAGAGAGAGAGAGATGGCACAGTTAGATTAAGAACCACCACGTATTAAAGTTTGAAAAGTATTTTATACATATTAAATTTTATTATTTTGTTGTGAAAAATAAATTCCTTGAAATAAGCCAACATTTCAGACAAAACCCAGCGTTGTATAAGCAGCGAATACAATTTATTAATTAATAATTATTGCCACATTCGTTTATCCCCAAATACAATTAGTTTTCTCCCCATCTCTCCGTTTATAAAAAATAATGTAAACTGGAACCGATTAAATTCGCAACGGAAAATAGAACGAAAGCGTAAACTTACTCTGAGTTTACATTCGCTCTACGATATCAAAAGAAATAAGAAATGCAATTAAAACCTGCAGCGATAAATTCACATGAAGGTACAGAACTCGCTAATTCCTCATAGCTCATGAGATCCTTTGTGTGTCTGGCAACACTGATAACAGGTAGTCCACTGGATGTGGCAATACCGCCGAAGGAGGATAGTTTTTCGATTGAAATTTGTTGAGCAAAGAGAGAGGAATTTTGGCCGTTGATGGTAACAAGAAATTACCAATTACAAAAACTGATTAACGTTTCAAAGTATAAATGGCTTATTATTATTATTATTATTATTATTATTATTATTATTATTATTATTATTATTATTATTATTATTATTATTATTATTACGTTGTCCTAATAACTAAAATATACAATGTGAATCTTATAACTAGATCTTTAGATTTGTTTTTCACGTTATTATTATTATTATTATTATTATTATTATTATTATTATTATTATTATTATTATTATTATTAGCTAAGCTATAACCATAGTTGGTAAAGCAGGATGCTATAAGCTCAAGGGCTCAAACAAGGAAAATAGTTTTAACTATTGTGGCCCTTGGGCTTATAGCAGCCTGCTTTTCCAATTACGGTTGTAGCTTAGCTAATAATAATAATAATAATAATAATAATAATAATAATAATAATAATAATAATAATAATAATAATAATAACCTGGATTATTTCTCCCTGTTGTGGCCCTTGGCTTATAAAATCCTGTTTTTCTAACTAGGGTTGTAGCTTTGCTAACAACAAACATAACAACAACAACAACAACAACAATAGGGTCTTGTGTATATCGCTACAAATTGGCAAAAGAACGAGCCATAGGAAAAATTCCTTATACGTCAAATCCTTCATCACCATACGATCATCCGATCACTATCCCCTGGGTTCACGAAGCCCATTTGCACAGCTCTGCGGTTGATGGCAGCCAATATTTTTCACTAGGATGATCTTCTCATTGGCCATTCAAGTGCACGTGACCTTTAGTGACGATGCCGCCCTCGCACCAATTGCTGGTGATAGCAGTCTTGCATCTACTCTTCCCTTAATTGCATTGTTTGTCTACCGTCGTTAGAGCTTAATTTTATTTTTTAATAAAAAGGAAACTATTATAAATAGTTTTTTTTTTTCGTACCATATAAATTGCAATTCGGTAATTTTCCATGAAAATATTTATCATGTACAAATCTTACTAAACAAGTAGCATTGCATATAAGGGTCAATTAAATACCGCCATTTGTTTTGATATTGAGACAGGGAATGTGATTCTTATTATTATTATAATTAGGTTTTTTTTCCCATTTGTATTCACTACACTACGCATTGAGATTCGGTATTTTTTTCCATGAAAATATTTAGGAATTACAAATCTTCCAAAAAAAAAAACAAAAAAAATAGCATTACAGTACATATAAGAGTTAATTACCTACCGACATTTGTTTTGATTTTGAGACAGGGAATGCGATTCATATTACTCCTCGCTTAAAAAAACATTATACTAAAGGAGGTGCTATTCTTAAAACTGCACATAAAGATGTGGGTTATCCTTTCCATATAAGGGTACTTCGCAGTATTAGTGTATGGGAACTTAATGGCTGTGATCAGAAGCCCCTAATGAAATTGATATCAAAAGCAGGTACTGGCTGTCTTGTGCAAAATGCAGTGCACTGTAGGCATTGATTAATAGTCATTAGATCGTCCCATCGTCTCTTGCTACAACCACTTTTCTGCCATATATCTTAGCTTTTTCTCTGGCTCCTATCTTCCAACTTGTTACCCAGTATTTTCAGTTTCAGTTCCTTGTGTCATTGTGTTGCAACTTGGCCCAGAACCGCCTTCCCGGTCATCTCATTAATCTATATGGCCCAAATTCCATGAATCATACCCTTAAAGAAAACCCGTTATTTTAATCAAATTATATGCAAAAAAAATATGCTGTTCTCAGCCGCATTCCAGTAAAATACAGACGACCGTAATTTTACCATATTTTGATATTACCTTTTACGGGTTGGTGACCTTAATATCACTCTTTTACGTCAATATATCCGTCTTAAAACGGTAAATACCTGGCAATATTTATTACATGATTTTTAGGGTTTTTACAGCAGATTTCCAACAGTGTAGTCTGTGAAAATAATTCAAAAGAAAATATACCCTACGACATACAAATAACCCCGTAATAACCACATTGCCGAAAGTGAATTAAGTAATTTTTTAAATACCAGAGGTTATGTTTCGTATGTGGAAATTACAAGAGTACTCGAGGAGTGTGTATAATGGGTCATCGAGTGAGCAGTAACAATATCTGATGTCAGGCAGACAATCAATTCGATTTGCTGTTAACGATGGTGGCTCCCAAATCTAACCCTTAATGAGATGCCAATAACTTTTAGCTCTTGCCTGACGCTCTTTTGCTAAGTGGAGCTGCTTTAAACTATTGTAATACACTCACTGATTCAATCGGAGACTATACTTGTAAACTACTCTACTAGGTGGCAGCACTGCCTAGTGCAACATCTATTTTTTTTTTTTTTTTTTTTTTTTTTTTTAACAAAATGGACAATGATTGAACTGTGGAGTAATATGTCAAGTGATTAAGTGTTTTAACGAGAGAGACCCCAGTTCTTTAATCAATTAGCAAAAAACGAAAACCGGATTTTTGTGAAGGGCCCAAATACACAGATCAGTATAAAACGAAAACCATATTTTCTATATTAGTATTTGCATTTACACGAACATTTCCGTATTAGAATTGAATCCCGATTTAATTTTATGGCTTATTTTGCTGTAAGTTTTATTTGCATTGCTTTATCATTCTTGCTATTGTTCACAGTTTCCCCTCTGTAGTAAATCTTGTTTGAAATAGGTGTTACATTCATTGTCTTAAACACTTAGTTACAGAGGTATTAGATTTATCCAAGAGATTATTGCCAATTGTTTCAACAAGATGTTTGTTTCTGCTTGTACCCATGACAGTTGTAATTTGGAAATAGCTTGTTAGTATGTAGTAGATAAGTAACTTTTTAAGTCATCATCATCAACCGTTACATGTCCACTGCCGGACAAAGGTCTCAGACATGTTTTTCCACTTTCGTCTGTTTACAGACATTCTGTGCTAGTCCACACCCGCAAACTTTCTTAGTTCGTCAATCCATCCTGTTCTCTCCCTCCCTCTACTTCTTTTACAATCTACATTATCACCATCATCAACCGTTACTTGTCCACTACCAATCAAAGGCCTCAGATATGTTTTTCCACCTTCGTCTGTTTATGGATTTTCTGTGACAGTCCACACCCGCGAACTTTTTTAGTTCGTCAATCCATTGTGTTCTTTTACTTCCACTGCTTCTTTTACAATTTATATTATCATCACCATCAACCGTTACTAGTCCACTGCAGAATAAAGGCCTCAGGGATGTCTTTACACTTTCCTCTGTTTATGGACTTTCTGTGCTAGTCCACAGCCGCAAACTTTATTAGTTCGTCAATCCATCGTGTTCTTTTACTTCCACTGCTTCTTTTACAATTTATATTATCATCATCATCAACCGTTACTTGTCCACTACAGAATAAAGGCCTCAGGGGTATCTTTACACTTTTTTCCTCTGTTTATGGACTTTCTGTGCTAGTCCACACCCAGAAACTTTCATAGTTCGTCAATCCATCGTGTTCTCTTCCTTCCCCTGCCACTTTTACAATCTACATTATCATCATCATCAAACTGTTTCTAGTCTATGACAGAAGAAAGGTCTCAGACATGTCTTTCCACTTGCGTCTGTTTATAGACTTTCTGTGGTAGTCCACATCAGTAAACTTTCTTATTTCGTCAATCCATCGTGTTCTCTTACTTCCCTATGCTTCTTTTACCATTTATATTATCATCCTCATCAACCGTTACTAGTCCACTGCAGAACAAAGACCTCAGGCACGTCTTTCCACTTTCGTCTGTTTATAAACTTTCTGTGCTGGTCCACACCTGCAAACTTTTAGTTCGTCAATCCATCGTCTTCTCTTCCTTCCCCTGCTTCTTTTATAGTCTCTAGGGACCAATTCTGATATTCTTAATCTCCATCTATTATCTGTCATTCTCATTATATGTCCTGTCCATTTCTTTTTCATACATGTTTGATGTTACTTAACACGTTGATATTATTAGAATTAGAATATATATATATATATATATATATATATATATATATATATATATATATATATATATATATGTGTGTGTGTGTGTGTGTGTGTGTGTATATATTATATATATATATATATATATATATATATATATATATATATATATATATATATATATATATATATATATATATATATATATATATATATATAATATATATAGAAAATATCTCCAAATTATTAATTTTATTTATTACCTTCTTCTTATGATAGGACGAACATTTATTACTATAAATAAATTAAGCATAATACTGAATTATACACAACATGCAATCTAGATTTATGCATATTTCGCAACCCTCCCGAGTTATAGTATTAGTTCAACATATTGATGAGGGCAGTGCCGTGCGTCGATTCTGATTTGCAAACAGTGATGATGTAACACAATAGAATACGTATAACCTACCGCTGCTTCATTTCAGTTGCAAATCAAATTAACAGTAACAGTTGTTCAGTCGTATCTTGGGGCGAAATCGCTGGCGGCCAATGATTGGCGAATTGTTTCTTTGTGTATTTGGATTAGGTTGTTTGATTGGATGAGTCTTAAGGAATTAGGATTGGTTTTTTAACCCTTTCAGTGGTGACTTGGTAAAAATTTGACAAATTAAACTTTTAAAATCATCCAAAATTTAGAAAATTAGTATCTAATAGAACGGTCTTTGTGAAAAATTTTCAATAAATATCAACCTAAGGTTTGTTTGGTCTTGTAAGGAATTATGACTGCTTGTTTAACCCTTTCAGTGTCAATGGTGACTTGGTAAAAATTTGACAGATTAAAGTTTTAAAATCACCCAAAATTTAGAAAATTAGTATCCAATAAAAAGGCCTTTGTGAAAACATTTCAACAAATATCAACTAGCTTAGGTGTGTTTGGTCTTGAAAGATTTTTCTACATCAGAAGTTTTGTTGAATTGACCACTGGCAGTGAAAGGGTTAATATCGCCGTTGGCCAGTATTCGTTTTGCAAGGGAGATCACATCACCTCAATGGGTTGTGGTGGCCGATATGGTAACGTCCCTGTCTGGTGACTGGGGTTCAAGTTCCGCTCAAACGCGTTAGTTTCTCTGGTCGCTGCAATCTTACCATCCTTGTGAGCTAAGGATGGGGGGGGGAGCCTATAGGTCTATCTGCTGAGTCATTAGCAGCCATTGCCTGGCCCTCCTTGGTCCTAGCTTGGGTGGAGAGGGTATTGGGTGCTGATCATATGTATATATGGTACGTTTTTAGGGCATTATCCAGCTTGATAGGGCAGTATCACTGTGCCTTTCCTCTGTCATTCAACAGCTGCGGCCTTTAAACATTTAAGAGAAGATAGGGCAGTTGTGAGTCTGGTGGAAGCGACGCTAATAAAAACTAGTAATTTTAATGTTGCTTCATTATCTATGTGATAAAATATCCAGTTAATGTTACATTCAAATATAACAACTCTCAATCGCTCTGAATTCATAGTACAAATAGGGAAATTCGATCAGAAGAACATCCACTTATGCTGATTCAAAGCCAGCTTAGACAGCCACTGTAATACGATTAACAGACGTGAAATGAATTTGTCCATGGGACTCGCTTTGCTTTTTTTTTTTTTTTTTTTTTTTTTTTTTTTTTTTTTTTTTTTTTTTTTTTAGGATGTTTATCCATACATAGATTTTTGATAGGCTTAGTTTAAGAAGTACTTTATTATATGGTTCGGTAGGTATTGGGCTGTTCCCTCGTCAGAGGGGGCTTAGAAAAAAAGCCTATTATGTTATTACTGTATGCATAAGGTTGGTTTAGACCTAAATTTCTAATTTTTGGTGACTTTGTTACCCTTAAATCTGCCTCACTGTTTTACATGAGAATCATCGTAATAATTAAGTCTAATCACCATATGTTTGGCGGTTTCCAACATCCAGTAATTAACCTAGTTGAAGAATCCAAATATTTTTCAAAGGGCTTTGTACAATTTCATCTAAATTGACACACCAAGAAGTAGATAAAACTGAAATAAGATATTAACCAATAGGGAAAAAGGGATGACCCACCAAAAATATTTGGGTAAATTTCAGTGAAATCTATTGTTTGCTTTTTTTAATGTGAATATCTTGAAAATGTCATTTATGCAAAAAAAGAAAAAGGATCATAATTCTCCAGAGACGAAGATACTTAACGATATACATTTTTGGAAGTAACTAAAGATCAGCAAGTCTCTCTATATATTTCGATCTTTTGTTTGACCTTGACCTTCACTTGTGACTTTAATTTGTATTAATTGGCGCGGATTTTCATACACTCAAATAGGAACCAAGTTTAAAGTCTGTGACAACGATGTCCAAACTTAAGGTTCATTACGTATATTAGACATTTTTCCTGACTGTGACCTTTACGTTTGACCTTGACCTTCCAAAATTTTATCATTTCCAGCTCTTTACATAACAGTTAATCCCTGCAAATTTCAGTACGATTAAAATTGTAGCCACGAAGTTGTTTAAAGCCAAACGCACACACAAACAAACAGACACAAACATACAAACAGGAGGTAAAATATAACTTACTACCAACTTCGTTTGCGGAGGTAATAATGATAGTAGTATGGGAGGGTCAAGATGCAAAGTCCCGAAAATGATTGTGTCTTGAAGCTCAAGACTTAGTTACCTTCATAATACTGTCAAATATAGGGAGATAGTTATAAGAGGGACAGTATTACATGTAAAGTACTGTTGTTATACCAGGAAAAATTATATGGAGAGACGTTGCATTTAAAATTTCTTTATGATAGTAGCAGCAATTGTAAAATGATACTGTTATCAGCCTTATTTCAGTAAAATACAGGCGACCGTAATTTTAACTTACTTTATTATCTTTTATGGGTTGGTGACCTTAATATCCCCCAGTTATGTTAATATCTTCTTTGTCTACATCTTTTCCCACTTCTATGTGGGGTTGATGTTTCTGGTCAGATTTCTCCATGTAGCATTAATTTTATTCTGATAATATTCACTACCCATGTTCGCTTTTGCAAATTTTCCATGGCCGGATGCCTTTCCTGCCGCCAACCCTCCCCATTTACCCATTTACCCGGGCACCAAGTTGAGACTTACTCTCCCCCCCCCCCCCCCTCAGTGGCTGGGTCCCGTTACGTCAATTTATCCGTTTATAAAACCGTAAATTCCTGGCAACATTTATTCCAGGATTTTTGTCGTTTTTATCACGGCAAAAGTTTTACAGTGTAGTTATTGTAGTAATTATATTTACTATAAATTTGATTTGTTAGTAGCGGCAATTGCAATTATGTCCCTTTTTTATTTTGAGTTACTACACTTCGATAGGGATTTCCGGTTTAAAGGTTTAAAGGCAGCTCATGAATGCCAGGGGCAAAGGACAGTGACATTACCCTATCAAGCAGGATAATGCCCTAGAGACTGACAGTATATAAATATGATCAGCGCCCAAGCCCCCTCTTCACCCAAGCAAGGACCAAGGAGGGCCAGGCAATGGCTGTTGATGACTCAGCAGATAGACCTTTAATCTCCCCCAAACTCCCCATCCATAGCTCACAATGATGGTGAGGTTGCAGCGGCCAAAGAAACTAAAGAGTATGAGCGGGACTCGAACTCCAGTCTAGCGTTCACCAGTCAAGGCCATTACCACCTCTATGGGTCAGTATGAACGAAAGGAATGAGCAGCGTCGTAAATCTGACTAAAACACCATTCACCTTATGCAAATATTGCTCTAATTAGTACATACATACATATACCCAAGGCACTTCCCCCAATTTTGGGGGGTAGCCGACATCAACAAGAAACAAAACAAAAAAGGGGACCTCTACTCTCTACGTTCCTCTAATTAGTAAGAGTATACAAAGAGAAACATATGTGAAGTCTGCTCTTTCCGCTATGAGGTTATTCATTGATTATGGCACATAATTTAAAGTATTTCTTTGCCTTTTTCTGATTTTTAAGTAATTGCTAAGTTTTTTAATTCTATTTAGGGTTGCGGTAGCCGATATGGTAACTTCCCTGACTGTTGATCACCAAACTGTGGTTCGAGTCCCATTCAAACTTGTTAGCTCCTCTGGTCGCTGCAACCTCACCATCCTTGTTAGCTAAGGAGGGGGGTTTGTGGGAGCCTATAGGTCTATCTGCTGAGTCATCAGCAGCCATTGTCTGGCCCTCCTTGGTCCAAGCTTAGTTGAAGAGAGTCTTGGACGCTGATCATATGTATATGTGATCAGTCTCTTGGGCATTGTACTGCTTGATGGGGCAATGTCACTGTCCCTTGCCTCTGCCATTCATGTGCGCCCTTTAAACCTTTATGAGGTAAATCTATATTACTAATACAAAAGTAGTGGCTATGCTGTATACATAAATTTGTCTGTCCCCGTTTTAATTAAAATCTTAGATTATAAAACTGAAATTAAAGACATTTTTTTCGATGGCTTCGTAACGATATCAGTGTTTATGGAGCTAATTTGGGCGCAGTGCTCGGAAAAAATGTAATGATAATTTACGCTGTTGGGATACATATTTTAAGTTAAATTTTCCCAAAAGCTTTGAGGGTTTTAACTACTACTACTACTACTATTATTATTATTATTATTATTATTATTATTATTATTATTATTATTACTACTACTACTACTACTACTACTACTACTACTACTACTACTACTACTACTAAAAAAACCTTCCTCATTCTGATTTGTTCTTTCCCAATAGCGAAGACCTGCTATTGTATATATAAATATGAGTGTGATACTATTAAAAACACAATAAAAAGACAGCTTCTGCATGTCAAAGTTAACAATGATAATATGGTAAAAATATTCATTGAGCTTAGTTCATTAATTATTGCAAAAAAAAATAAGTATCAAATGGATTGGATATTAATTTGCTTAATCAAATGTTGTATATAAAGATTAGGATTCTATTATTTCCAACAGTGAATTAGAAAGGGATTTATTCCGAAACATCTAATATGTAAAAAGCTGTCTAGGTCAATCAGCGATGCAATGGGAATAAGGTAATTGAGTTGGAAAACGATGTAATGTGGCTATATTGATGACATCATTAAAATATTATTGAAGTAAAGTGTCTTTGTAGAATGGGAATGAAAATGAGTTCGGTTAAATACAGGGTAATTGTTCTGTGGCTACTTTCCTCTTGGTGAAGGTAGAAGAGAGACTTTAGCTATGGTAAGCAGCTCTTCTAGGAGGGACACTAAAATCAAACCATTGTTCTCTAGTCTTGGTTAGTGTCATAGCCTCTGTACCATGGCCTTCCACTGTCTTGGGTTAGGGTTCTCTTGCTTGAGGGTACACTCGGACACGATGTTCTATCTTATTTGTCTTCTGTTTTTTTTGTTTTTTCTTTAAGTTTTTATAGTTTATCATGAAATATCTGATTTAATGTTGTTACTGTTCTTAGAATATTTTATTTTTATTGTCTATCACTTCTATTGTACTTTTTTATTTCCTTGTTTCCTTTCCTCACTGAGGTATTTTAACCTGTTGGAGCCCTGGGTGTTATGGCACCTCGGTTAGATTTCGCCAGTCGTCTCTATCTTGAGCTATTAATACAATACTTCTCCATTCATCATCTCTTACTTCACGCGGCTCATAGTCCTGAGCCTGGGTCTTCCAACACCCCTTAATAATAATAATTCATATGCAAATAATTATTGCAATGCTTGTTTCCTAACTTATTATCTCTAGGTTGTAATAAACATTTACCCTCATAAACTTGCCTTGCCCACATCAATACTGAGCGCTTTCGTCTCAATCACTTTCAAAACTTTTTCGTATTTTATGTTTTTCTGCATTTATTGTCTGTACCGTACCATGCTCCAAATTCCGCCATTCCTCTCCTGGTTCGTGATTGATTTTATCTTCATATATTTTTTTTCCTAATTCACCTAGTATTTTTAGAGATCAGATAGCTATGGGGCCACACCATACTTTTATTTCTATATATATATATATATATATATATATATATATATATATATATATATATATATATATTTATATATATATATATGTGTGTGTGTGTGTGTGTGTATATGTATATATATGTATGTATATATGTGTATATATATACGTATATATATATATATATAATATATATATATATATTATATATATATATATATATATATATATATATATATATATATATATATATATATATATATATATATATATATATACTGTATATGTATGGCATGTATGGTATTTGTTCACGCTCTCCATTTACTCCTAAGTTATGCAGTCCTGTAGCTCTCCTCTTCTTGTATAGTAATTAGGATGTTCTTTAAATGCTGGGAAAGCATAAAATGGCAAGATATGTTAAGAAAGAGGGGAGGGGCCATAAAAAAACAAGGTTGGTTTCCTCACTAAACTGACATCGTCTACATAGTCAACCTAACCGAGTTCGTGAGCCAGCTTACTCTATTAATCCTTAACTATATTCTCTTTAAATATCTTTCTTGTTGCATCTTTTATTCTGAGATCCAATTCCTCATTTTAACCTTCTACATTGACTCCTGTATTCCAATATATTTAAAGTTACTTGCTCTCCTTTTTTCTTATTTCAGTCCTTATTTTTTACCTCCCTCATTTTTATTATCTGGACACACTTTATCATGGTCATCTTTCCTGTTTTGATATATATTTGTATAAACATGCGTGTATGTAATATATATATATATATATATATATATATATATATATATATATATATATATATATATATATATATATATATATATATATATATATATATATATATATATTAATTGATGGTGTTCTTGCATGTAAGATGAAGATTTATGCAGGTTTTATCATGTATGTATGTATGTATATGTATATATATATATATATATATATATATATATATATATATATATATATATATATATATATATACATTCATACATATATATATTCATGCATGTAATATGAAGACTTACGTAGGTTTTATCGTATATATATATATATATATATATATATATATAAATATATATATATATATATATATATATATATATATGATTTGTATAGATATACTGTATACTATTTTTCTTGTGAAAATTGAATTTGAATTTGTCTTAGCAATTAAAGACTGATTACACAACTGCAAATCCAATATTATTAATTTTTCGAAGTTATAGCCTTCTCGAAGACAGAAAGAAATTTTTTTGTATTGAAATATATATAAATATATTTTTTTTACAAAAAACATGTTTTGGAGAGAGAGAGAGAGAGAGAGAGAGAGAGAGAGAGAGAGAGAGAGAGAGAGAGAGAGAGAGAGAGAGAGAGAGAGAGCTAGTAAGTGTGTAAGCCAACCTCCCTTAATCACATTTCCAGGATTCTTCCATTTCAGAGGAACCGATTTCTCTCGAACGGCTTTTTTTCTTTCGTGTTATCAGGAACTCTATATAACTTTCGTATTGCACGCGCGTCTGTTTAATTGCGGGTGAGTTGAGAGGAGTTTTTTCTCTCTTTTTATTGAGTGCAACCCTTTTTCAAAGTAAATTAAAGTAAATTACATACATTCGCTTACGGGCTGCCAACGCAAGAGCCCGTGTCTTGCATAAGGCTAGGAAATCTGAACACACATATTGAGTGCAACCTTGTTTGGATGTTTTAAGAATGTTATACTCGTATTAAGAAATGCTTTTAATTACTTTTTTCTTACCGCCTGTGTGTACCTTTAGTTTGAACTTTACTTTAGTTATTAATTGTACATTGTAAACTACACTGTTAAAAAGAAGCCGTAATTTTAA
The DNA here is from genome assembly GCF_036898095.1 of Palaemon carinicauda. Lineage (NCBI taxonomy): Eukaryota > Metazoa > Arthropoda > Malacostraca > Decapoda > Palaemonidae > Palaemon > Palaemon carinicauda. The sequence goes on along the minus strand of NC_090738.1, from coordinate 130,856,221 downwards.
TAGGAAATTCTCCGGTAAAATATACTCTTCTCAGCCGTATTTCAGTAAAATACAGGCGACCGTAAAATTTACCTTACTTTGTTTTTATCTTTTACGAGTTGGTAACGGTAATATCACTCTTTTACATCAATAATCCGTTCTTAAAACGGTAAATGCTTGACAAAATTTATTCCAGGATTTTACAGTTTTATGTATTCCATAAACTGTCCCGTATATTCTTACACGCTTAGGTCTCTCGGTCGGCGTCAATGACCTTAGATGTCAGGATGCCAGAAAACCTGAAATCAATCAACCAATAAGGTGTGTCTGGTGAGTAGTAGTAGTCATACCCCGGTGAGAGGGTCTGTGTTTGCATATCTATCTAAATATTTAGCCATCATTTTGACGGGTCGCGTACAAGTTTTGAAGATTTGTGTAGGCACCTTGGAACACATGATTGAAATATCTTGGAACGTTGTATGAAGATCTGAGATTTTAACAAACAGTATGCAAATAATTAGTGACAATCACTTGGACAATATTGACTATTTATATGTAATAAATTTGTGGCAATGCCGTTATTAATATCATATTGAAACAATTTAATGAATTATTTAAATTGCATACAAACTGATACAATTGGTATTCAGTTTAGCGTGTGAAGCATTTGCAGCAAACTACTAATCGTGGGTAGTGTTAATTCGATTCGCAAAATTAATAACATACTATGGAATAATTGAATGTGTATTTGTTTCAGTTGTTCCATAAAACTGAAGTCCACCTATCTCATATTCTTTGAAAATGGGTGCCATGAGAGTGGTATAGAAGACAATTCTTGTATTACCTTTTGCGTGGGAGAGAGAGAGAGAGAGAGAGAGAGAGAGAGAGAGAGAGAGAGAGAGAGAGAGAGGAGAGAGAGAGAGAGAGACTCAATTGACCTAATCTAACCTGATATTAATGAAAATAAAAACAAGCAATTTAAAATGATTAGGGGCTTTCTGCAGGACATATTCCTGCTTTTACACAAAAGATTGTTTATGTATTTAAATACAAATTCTCTCTCTCTCTCTCTCTCTCTCTCTCTCTCTCTCTCTCTCTCTCTCTCTCTCTCTCTCTCTCTCTCTCTCTCTCTCTTTAAACAAGTAAAGCTGAACACATGATTATGCTTTACCAAACTTATGTACGTAGTACACTCGAGTACTGCAATGTGATATGGTACCCACACTACCAAAAGGATATTGCACAAATAGAGATTGTACAAAGGTCCCATACTGCTAGAATAGAAGAAGTTAAGGACCTTGACCACTGGGAAAGTATGAAATTTTTAAAACTATACAGTCAAGAAAGGAGAAGAAAACGCTACATGATAATACAAGCATGGAAGCAAATCAGAAGGAATTACTGAAAACATCATGGAGCTGAAAATACCAGAAAGAGCAAGCCAAGGTAGATTAATAGTGCCAAAAACTATACCATGAAAACTAAGGAAGGCGCACAGGACATTAATCCACTACGCACCAGCATCGATAATGCAGCGACTATTTAATGCGCTGCCAGCTCATCTAAGAAACATATCAGGAGTGAGCGTAGATGTCTTTAAGATAAAGCTTGATAAATACCTAAGATGCATCCCAGACCATCCAAGACTGGAAGATGCAAAATACACCGGAAGATGCATTAGCAACTCTCTGGTGGATATACGAGGGGCCTCACACTGAGGGACCTGGGGGAACCCAAACATAGAATAAGGTAAGGTTAGGTAAGGCTCTCTCTCTCTCTCTCTCTCTCTCTCTCTCTCTCTCTCTCTCTCTCTCTCTCTCTCTCTCTCTCTCTGTCAAAGTTAATCATATTTTATCATATTTTTCCTGATTGCCACACTTATTGAATATGCCGAAAAAGCATTTTTATTTCTTATGAATATTTATGAAAGGTTTTATTCATATTGATTTACGTGACTCATCATTCGCAAGTCTGACGGTATTTAAGTTCAAGCGATGATTTCCGATGCAAATAAAATTCTCTCATTGAATTAGTCTAAAATGAGTAATTGTTATGCAAATTACGGCTGCCGTTAACAAATGGCCTTGACGAAGTAGCAAAAATGCTGTCATGAACGGAAATGCTTTAGAAGACTCAATTATGAAAGCCTGCCAGACTAGGGTTCGAGTCCCGGTCGAACTCGATAGTTTCTTGCAGGGTCTGTAGCCTCACCATCCTTGTGAACTAAGGATGAAGGTTTTTGGGGAGAGCCTATAGGTCTATCTGCTGAGTTATCAGCAGGCATTGCCTGGCTCTCCATGGTCCGAGTTTGGGTGGAGGGAAGGGTACTTGGGAGCTGATCAAATGTATAATTTGTCAGTCTCTAGGATATTGCCACTATCCCTTGCCTCTGCTATTCATGAGCAGCCTTTAAATTGAAAATTCTTACCCCAAAGTTGCAACTTTATATGAGGAATTCCTTGACGTTTCATGTGTTCAATATGTTAATAAAACGAAAATTGCCTTAAAAGTTGGTGAAATAGTGGAATTAGTATATTTACACCTCGAGCTCAAGAACTTTTACACAATTTTCTAATACTTGAGGTTTAAAGGTCGCTCATGAGTGGCAGGACAATGCCTAGAGACTGACCATATATACATATGAACAGGCCCAAGTGCCTTCTCCACCCAAGCTAGGACCAAGGAGGGCCAGGCAATGGCTGATGATGACTCATCAGATAAACCTATAGGCTCCCCCAAACACCCCATCCTTAACTCACAAGGATGATGAGCTTGCAGCGACAAAAGGAACTAACGAGTTTGGGCGGGACTCAAACCCCAGTCTGGCAATCACAAGCCACCACTACTCATAAAGGATCACAAAATTACTTCCTGTGAATGGTCTCATATTTAAGGGTCACAGAATCACTTCTGTGAAAGTTATGTTGTAAATCATTGTATTCAGAGCTACATTTTGAAGTGTAGAATTTAGTTGGTGTTTTACTGACTATTATTCGTTTTTGAAATAGTGGAAAATAGCTGAATTAGGATTTTGAAATAGCGGAAAATATCTGAATTAAGATTTTGAAATGATGAAAAATATCTGATCTAAGATTTTAGAATAGTGGAAAATATGTAAATTGAGAGTTTGAAATAGTGTAAGCTAGCTGAATAAAGATTTGAAATATTGGAAACTAGCTGAATAAAGATTTGAAATATTGTAAACTACCTTAATTAAGATTTTGAAATGATGAAAAATATCTGAACAAAAATTTTAGAATAGTGAAAAATATGTGAATTAAGATTTTGAAAAAGGAAAATAGCTGAATTGAGATTTTGAAATGATGATAAATAGCTGAACTAAGATTTTTAAATAGTGAAAAGTAGTTGAACTAAAATTTTGAAATAGTGAAAAGTAGTTGAACTAAAATTTTGAAATATTGGAAAATATGTTAAGATTTTTGAATAGTGGAAAATATGTGAACTCAGAATGGACATAGTGGGAAATATGTGAATTAAGGTTTTGAAATAGTTGAAAATATCTGAATTGAGATGCTGAAATAGTGGAACATAGCTGAATTAAGATTTTGAAATAGTGGAAAATAGCTGATTTAAGATTTTGAAATATTGGAAAATAGCTGAATTAAGATTTTGAAATAATGAAAAATAGCTGAATTAAGATTTTGAAATAGTGGAAAATAGCTGAATTAAGATTTTGAAATAGTGGAAAATAGCTGAATTAAGATTTTGAAATAGTGGAAAATAGCTGAATTCGGCAAATAACAAAAATAGCCATCGATTTAGAATAGTGGAAACATCAGACAGTTTGTTCCAATAACAACGAAGTCATTCCAAGTGATGTAATTGCTAAAGCCCTCTCTTTTCAAGTATTTGGTCCAATAACCGGTTTGCATTATCATACAATATGATTGCCTTTTTGCTTTCAGTGAGCCTACAATATGGCCATTATAATTATACGTTATTCGCCAGCCTCGTAATTGGTGATTAAGTATAAATGCACTTTTATAGTATATTGTTGGCGCATATGGTTTGATTGTCTAATTTCCTCTAATGATTGATATTCACAGCTCTGTGATTGGTTGGTTTAATATTTGCAGTGCTGTGATTGGTTGGTTTGATATTTGCAGCGCTGTGATTGGTTGGTTTGATACTTGCAGCGCTGTGATTGTTTGGTTTGATATTTGCAGCGCTGTGATTGGTTGGTTTGATATTTGCAGCGCTGTGATTGGTTGGTTTGATATTTGCAGCTCTTTGATTGGTTGGTTTGATATTTGCAGCGGTGTGATTGGTTGGTTTGATATTTGCATCGCTGTGATTGGGTGGTTTGATATTTGCAGCTCTGTGATTGGTTGGTTTGATATTTGCAGCATTCTGACGGGTTGGTT
>NC_090738.1:130841857-130846857 GCF_036898095.1 Palaemon carinicauda | reverse complement strand
TACAATCTTACTATCCATGTTAGCTAAGGAGGGAGGTTTTTGGGCGAGCATATAGGTCTACCTGCGGAGTCATCAGCAGCCATTGTCTGGTCCTCTTTGGTCATAGCTTGGGTGGAGAGTAGGGTGGACGTGAGCATTACCCGGGGCATTAATTTCAATAGACTCCAGTGGCCTACTGGGAGCGTCCTTTTCTGGCGCTCGCCGGACTGCGGTTCGAGTTCCACTCAAATTCTTTTGTTTCTTTTAGTGTCTGCAAACTCACCATTCTTGTGAGCTAAGGATGGGGGGAAGCCTATAGGTCTACCTGCTGAATCGTCAGCAGTCATTGCCTGGCCCTCCCTTGTCATTACTTGGGCGGACAGTGGGGCTAGGGCACTGATCATATGTATATATGGTCAGTCTCTATGGCATTGGTGGTTATTGGTAGTTCAGTCGATTGAATATTTCTCTTTGTTCTGTTTTCTCAGTTTTGCTAGCTTATTATTTTATCCAGGGAGGGCAATGTCACTGTCCCTTGCTCTGCCATTCATGAGTGGCCTTTAAACCGTAAAAACACACACAGTGACACAGCACACAGATTCCCCAGAGCTGAGTTCACAGAGCCCTTTGACCCACTCTGTGTAACTGTGTCTGCACAGAGCGGTTTTAGTTATTTTTCTGTTACTGGCGCAAAAGTTTGTCCCAAAGCTTTTGATCGCTTGAGAACCAAATCTGAAAAGGCGAAAGGGTTGCCCTTTAGTTCTGAATAAGTTTATAATATGCGCGCTTGTAGGTGTATTGATTGTCCACTGTTACGGACTGTTCTTTATATGCTCCTGAATACGTTGATTTAATGTGAATATATGTGTGTAATTATAATGTAAATGTGTGTATATGTGTGTGTACACTATACCCAGAAAACAGAAGAAATGGGCAGTGCTATTTAACAGTTGAGACACGCATAGATTTACACGCACACACCCACACACATGCACACACAGACACACACACACACACACACACATATATATATATATATATAATATATATATATATATATATATATATATATATATATATATATATATATATATATATATATATGTATGTATGTATGTATGTATGTATGTATGTATGTATGTTACATCCATACATATTTATATATAGACACGCATATGTATATGTATATTATATGTGTATGTATGTCTAGCCACTCGTGTGTGAAGGATGTACTCTGCCGAAAAAAAAAGCGTAAAGCACTGAAGCAACTATTATAATTTTCCTTATGAAATTATTAGAAGTCTCTTGAATAATTTCATAACTAATCAAGCTGTAGTGCATGTTCATGCATATATTAGTCTACAGTATCTAAGTGCATTTCAAATTCCGTATGTTGAGCTGCATTGCAATGTTCTTTACCTCCATTATGAGCTCCTAGTTTTGCACCGTCCAGGTTTTAAAGACGATATATCAGGCTTGACTAAACTCTTTCATTTTTAGAGAAACGCGTTTCTTAGCTATCCGGCTATTCTCTTCTCAAGTGAAATCCTTAGAAATATTAAAATTATACAGAATTTGTTTATATTTTATAGTATAGTGGTCAATGGGGATTGTAAGGTAAAGATAAAGTAGATGCTCACCAGAACGTCAGTCGGTCAAGCCCAACCTCCCACTGTGGTGCTCAACTACAGCAGTGACCTCACAAGTAAATAGCTTAAACTCATGATCCTGGGCTGGGATCGATCTGCCGCCCTGCGAATGCTAGGCAAAGACGTTACCAATGCACTAGCAAGGGGGCTAGTTACCCAAAGACAGGTCATTAGAATTACCGAAATAAAATAAATCTATTATTAAGTTATAGAATTACCAAATTATTATTATTATTATTATTATTATTATTATTATTATTATTATTATTAGCTAAACTGCAACCCTAGTTGGAAAAGCAGGATGCTATAAGCCCAAGGTCTCTAATAGGGAAAATTAGCCCAGTAAGAAAAGGAAACAAAGAAATAGATAAACTACAAGAGAAATAATGAACAAGTAACATAAAATATTTTGAGAAGAGTAACAGCATTGAAATAGATCTTGCATATAATTTGATTTAATTTAATGCTGTTACTGTTCTTAGAATATTTTATTTGGATTATTTATTTCCTTGTAGTTTATCTATTTACTTATTTCCTTGCCTAACTGGGCTATTTTTCCCTGTTGGAGCTCTTGGGCTTATAGCATCTAGCTTTTCGAACCAGGGTTGTAGCTTGGCTTTTGATAATAATAATAATAATAATAATAATAATAATAATAATAATAATAATGATTATAATAATTATATAGAAAATAATAATAATAATAATAATAATAATAATAATAATAATAATAATAATAATAATAATCTAGAAACTGAAAAATATGAACTCAAGATGGCTTTCAGAATTATTTATTTTGTAGCTTTTCCTAAGAGTTTTTAACGAATCGTAAATACAGTATTTCATAATATATCACAATTTAATCATCTTTATGAAATATTTTTAATATAATGTTTACTGTATTTCTTTTGTAATTTGGTATTAAATCACCCGAGATCTTAGAATCTTTATCTTAGAATTTGAAATATTGGTTTAAAATCTCTGCATTTCTTCAGCGTTTTTTAAAATGTTTCTTGGTTCATTGGGCAATGCGGAAGTTTTCGGAACTTTAGATAACTAACCCCCCCCCTCTCTCTCTCTCTCTCTCTCTCTCTCTCTCTCTCTCTCTCTCTCTCCTCTCTCTCTCTCTCTCTCTCTCTTCTTTGATGCTTAGAATACAAAATAAATAACAAGAAAAAAAAAATGTATCTTATCTGACAAGGAAATCATAATTCTCTCTCTCTCTCTCTCCTCTCTCTCTCTCCTCTCTCTCTCTCTCTCTCTCTCTCTCTCTCTCTCTCTGGATGCTGCCATGCAGCTCCCTAGTCGTAACAATTTTATTAACAACTACTTAGATAAACTAAAATTTAACTGTGAAACGAATTTGTGTTGATAATGATTAGTAGTAGAAAGTTGCAGTATCGTTTAATATATGTCCAGAATAAAAGGTTGTACTGTTAATTATTGATGCTTATATTACTGTATTTGAAGTAAACGAACATAGAAAATTCATTTAAGAATTTTTTTTTTTTTTTTCATTCAAGTAGAGAATTTTCCTTTTTATTTACAAAACCGAAATATTCGACAATAAACAGTACTTAATTAGAGGGACACACAGTAGAGCGCAGACCTCCGCCGCGGCACCTTATTTCTCGATCTTGCACTTGACCTTCGGACTTAACATGTATTAATTGGCGTGGATTTTCATACACCCAAATATGAACCAAGTTTGAAATCTCTGTGACAACGAGGTCCAAACATATGGCTGATTACGTGAATTGAACATTTTGCATGACCTTTGACCTTGACCTTCCAAAAACTAATCCTTTCCAGCTTTTTACCTAACAGATAATCCCTACAAATTTCATTCGTGTACGATTAGAATTGTGGCCAGGAAGCTGTTCACAAATACACACACAAACAAATTACAAACACTAACAGTGGCAAAAACATAACCTCCTCCAACTTCGTTGGCGGAGGTAATCATTGCCAGCTGTATCTTTGTTTGTTTGTATACGGTATGGTAACTTACGTGTACTTTATATATATATATATATATATATATATATATATATATATATATATATATATATATATATATATATACACACGCAAATTACAAACACAAACGGGCGAAAACAACCTCCTCCCAACTTCGTTGGCAGAGTTGATCACTGTCAACTGTATTTTTCTTTGTTTGTACGGTATGGAAATGTACATGTACTTTATATACAATCATTGCCAGCTGTATCTTTCTTTGTTTGTACGGTATGGAAATGTACATGTACTTTATATACAATCATTGCCAGCTATACCTTTCTTTGTTTGTACGGTATGGAAATGTACATGTACTTTATATACAATCATTGCCAGCTATATCTTTCTTTGTTTGTACGGTATGCAAATGTACATGTACTTTATATACAATCATTGCCAGCTATATCTTTCTTTGTTTGTACGGTATGCAAATGTACATGTACTTTATATGTAAATATCACCCACGAACGGCATTTAATACCGAATTCTATCTTGGGAATATATATCCACTTGGAATTAATTTTATGGTAACAGCTTCTGGCTGGGTGGAGATTCGAACCCCCACCTGTGGGCCGGAAACCATGCCAGCAACGGCTCTACCGACTGAGCTATCAAGAGAGATAAAAGATTATGACAAGTCCCCGTACATATTCCTGTCGAATTCCGGCCCACAGGTGGGGGTTCGAATCTCCACCCGGCCAGAAGCTGTTACCATAAAATGAATTCCAAGTGGATATATATTCTCAAGATAGAATTCGGTATTAAATGCCATTCGTGGGGGATATTTACATTGATTGAAATCACGTGTGCTTGTGATATATGTTCATGTACTTTATATACAATCATTGCCAGCCGTATCTTTCTTTGTTCGTACGGTATGCAAATGTACATGTACTTTATATACACCAAATTAAAGTACATATGTATTTCCGTATACGCATCGCACACCCACTATGTAAATCTCTTCAATAAAGCCTCATTATTTCGTTTGGCGTAGCGCGAAACTTGTACTTTAATAGAAGTCAAAGGGCGGAGGCAATTAAGCGCGAATAGCTTTTAATTAAAGGGGCACTAATGCTCCGCTGAATAACCTACGGTATTTTAGGATCATTAACAGACAATTGCTAATTATGAGAGAGCGTGATACGTTCGTAGCACTTAACTGAAAAGCGCCGTCTGTTGCCAATGGCGCTTTAGGATATGGGAGCGCTTAAATGAATTTGTCAATTTTAATGTATTGATAAAGTATTTATTCGTTTCTGATTTATTATTATTATTATTATTATTATTATTATTATTATTATTATGGAAACGTTTAGATAACTTTAGCAATTTTAATGTATTGATAAACTATTT
>NC_090738.1:130829357-130836857 GCF_036898095.1 Palaemon carinicauda | reverse complement strand
CTTTGCTCAAACAGTATATATAACGTTGACAACCAGATCTTTGCTCTGACAGCATATATAACGTTGACAACCAGATCTTTGCTCTGACAGCATATATAACGTTGACAACCAGATTTTTTTTTATCAGATAGCATATATAACGTTTACAACGCTTCCAGAAGTCTTAAAATTACTGCCAGATCTTTGCTCAAACAGCATATATAACGTTGACAACCAGATCTTTGCTCAGTCAGCATAGCGTTTACAACGCTTCCAGAAGTCTAAAATTACTGCTAGATCTTTGCTCAGCATATATAACGTTTACAACGCTTCCAGAAGTAAAAAATTACTGCCAGATCTTTGCTCAGCATATATATAACCTTTACAACGCTTCCAGAAGTCAAAAATTACTGCTAGATCTTTGCTCAGCATATACAGTATATAACCTTTACAACGCTTCCAGAAGTCTAAAATTACTGCTAGATCTTTGCTCAGCATATATATAACCTTTACATCGCTTCCAGAAGTCTAAAATTACTGCCAGAATTCCCAGCAATGGCGTCACTGCTGCGACGCTGTTGGTGTTGTTTAGTCAAAGGCCCTTCCCACTCACACCAGCAATTAGTGGCGGGTTGACCTGTTATATATTCTTTTTGGCCTTGGCTTTCTTGTATGAGACTAATTGTCATTGCGACTTTTTTTTTTCTTTTTAATGACCCTTTGTGATAAACTTTGTATGAAAGAGTTTATGGACTACAAAGGCTTATTTCACAAGGTGCAGCTTTGGTATAGTGATTTAACTTTCTAACAGAATAAATGGAAAAATATGGAGTTTTTAGTGGTAATTTTTGTAGATTTGATGTGGTGTTTGTTTGTCAATGTGTGAATTTTCTGTGTAAATAGGAATTTAAGTATATTCCCATAATGGGTCTCCGTGTCGTGAGTATGTGAGTATATGTAATTATGAGGCAGATAGACAAACCGCCTTACGAATAGTGAACTGAATAATTATATATATATATATATATATATATATATATATATATTATTACTAGCCAAGCTACAACCCTAGTTGGAAAAGCAAGATGCTATAAGCCCAAGGGATCCAACAGAGAAAAATAGTCCAGTGAGGAAAGGAAATAAGGAAATAAATAAATGATGAGAATAAATTAACAATATATCATTCTAAAAACAGTAACAGCGTCAAAATAGATATGTCCTATATAAACTATAAAAAGACTCATGTCAGCCTGATTAACATAAAAACATTTGCTCCAACTTTGAACTTTTGATATATATATATATATATATATATGTATGTATATATATATGTATGTATATATATATATATGTATATGTATATATATGTCTATGTATATATATATATATGTATATGTATATATATATGTATATATATATATATATATGTGTGTGTGTATATGTATATATATAATATATATATATATATATATATATATTTCCTTATATTGATTGAAAAATAAAAGTTCTCTAAATTAAACGCTTTCCAGTTCCCCGTATCATTTACACAAGGGACGAGAGAAGCTATATAGCTCCGTTGTTACTGACTCCCAGAGACAAAGCCTCCTCCTGCTGCCGTTCGGAATGCAATTAAGCTGAAGAGACAAGTGCTTGGGGTCGATTAGCAGATGCTGGGCCTTACTTGGTGTAAGAGGAGTATGTCGAATTTTATAGTTTGAAGGTTTAAAGGCTGCTCATGAATAGCAGAGGCTAGGGATAGTAACATTGCCTTATCAAGCAAGACAAGACCCTAGTGACGGACCATATATACGTATGGTCAGCGCTCAAGTCCCCCTCTAGATCCAAGCTAGGACTAAGGAGGGTCAGATAATGGCTGCTGATGATTCAGCGGATAGACCTATAGGCTCCCGCAAAGCCCCATCCTTAGCTCACAAGGATGGTGAGGTTGTAGCGACCAAAGGAGCTAACCCTCTCAACCCAAGTTAGGACCAGGCATTGGTTGTTGATGACTCAACAGATAGACCTGCAGGCTGCCCCAAACTCCCAATATTGAGTCTCAAGGATGGTGAGGTTGCAGTGACCAAAGAAACTAACGAGTGAGTGGGACTCGAACCCCATTCTGGCGTTCACCAGTCAGGGAGGTTATCATATAGGCCACCACAACCCTACTGATGAACAGGGAAGTACTTGAGCAGATCTTATAAAGAAATAATTACTTTTCTTATGTTGATAATTGCGATATTTTTAGTATGGACAACGATAGCAATTGGAATCTTGTACTGCCCATATTGTGTCGATTAGCTGATCCGATGGCTTATTTCGTGGTCTAAGTTGGTTTTGTCGAATTTTATAGTTGCTCAATGATGAACAGGAAGCACTTGTGCAGATCCTATAGTAATAATTGACTTTTTATGTTGATTGCGATATTTTAAGTATTTATTGAGACATTTTTAGTATTTATTGCGATATTATTATTATGCTATTTTTAGTATTTGTTGTGATATTTTAAGTATTTATTGCGACATTTTTAGTATTTATTGCGATATTATTATTATGATATTTTTAGTATTTGTTGTGATATTTTAAGTATTTATTGAGACATTTTTAGTATTTATTGCGATATTATTATTATGATATTTTTAGTATTTGTTGTGACATTTTAAGTATTTATTGCGACATTTTTAGTATTTATTGCGACGTAGAACTCGGAATGCTGCGCTGACCACCGTGTGTGCCATTTTTTACGGAAAATTTTGGACAAAAATTCCTTAATTCCTCTGAATAAAGTTTGTAATTGTTCCTAAGATTGAAGGTTATGTATATCATGCTGGTTTCATTGATTTTATAATGTTGCTGGCTGAATAAATAATCTTTATATAAAATTCATTCGCTGGACATAGGAAAATTAGAATACAAGGTATCGTTTCCTGTATAATTATCCTCTGTGCGACTAATTTTTGAAATTTTTGAATGAATAAATCACTCGGGCATGTGTGGAAAGGGTTTATATTGAACAATTTTTATATTCATTATTTACCTCTATAGATAGTTTTATGGTATATTATTATCCTAGTTTTAATAGGGAATATTTTCTTAGTACTGATGTTATTTTCTACATTGTTAAAAAAAAAACGTAAGTTTAATCGGAAATTCTCAGAAAAATGTACTGTTCTCAGCCGTATTTCAATAAAATACAGGAGACCGTAATTTTTACCTTAATGTTATTATCTATTAAGGGTTGGTGACCATCATATCACTCTTTAACTTTAGTATATCCGGTTTTAAAACGGTAAATGCCTGGCAACATATATTCCATTTTTTTCCCGGAAAATTTTTACCAGTGGAAGAATACATTTTTAATGCTTGAAAATGGAATGTAAATAAGATACTGTATGATAACTACACACATCTGAATGCAGTCTAACATCTGTATCCTTTTTAAAAGTCATTTGATAATCCGTAAGACAAAAGTTTAAGTCCTTGTCAGTTCAATTTCAGTCAATCCCAAAACTTCCCTTTTTTTAACGACCGGAATTGGGCAAAGGGGAAATCACAGAGGGATCTCGCTTCTCTCACTTCATTGTTTAATGACAACACGAAACCAATATTGACAACGGCAGCGCTGATCCTTTCCTGGTAATAGAGGTGTTAGGACTTAATCACTGGGGGATCATATTTGTGCTGCTCTGTTTGAAAGTCTTGGAATTTTTTCTTGATCGGGCGGGGCCATAATTGTTCTGCGCTGTTTGAAAGTCTTACACTTTTTATTATTAATAATTTGGGGAGAGGCATATTCTAGCTAGTTTGTTTGAAAGTCTTGAAGTTTTTTCCTTTATGTGGGGGCCATATTTGTGCTGCTTTGTTGGAAAGTCTTGGAGTTTTTTCTTGATAGGTGGTGGGCATATTTGTGCTGTTCTGGCGAAATCTAACTGAGGCCCTTTGCGTCAAGAGGCGTAGGAGGAGATGTTGATGATGTTTGAAAGTCTTAATCATTGGGGATCATATTTGTGCTTCTGTCTTCGAAAGCCTTAGACTTTTTATTCTTATTCATTGGGAGGGGGCTATATTTGTGCTGCTCTGTTTAAAAGTCTTAGTTTTAACCTCCGCCAACGAAATCGGGAGGAGGTTATGTTTTCACCCGTTTGTCCGTTTGTTTGTTTGTGAACAACTTCCCAACTACAATTTTACACATATAGTGAAGATTTCAGGGATTATATATGTTGAGACTTAGACGCAATTCAATTTTAATAGTCAAGGGTCAGGATCAAGGTCTAACAAAAACTCGACTGAATTAACCATAACCTTAACCCCAAATTTGCATATGGTTGTCACTTGTCACACACACTTCAAATACGCCTACGGTCTAAATTGTCTCTGGGAAAGGGAAGCGAGAAATAAGCTGCCGTGGCGGAGGATTGCACTCAAAGAGGACTTTTCTAGTTTGTGCTGCTATATTTGAAAGTCTTACTTTTTTCTGTTACCGTCGCCTAAGGGGAGATTAACCGATGAAATGTGGGACAGAGGTAGATGGAGAAAGCTGACCAGAAACACCAGCCCCACATAGAAGTGGGAAAAGATTTAGACAAAGAAGAAGAAAGAAGTGTGTTGGGTGGCTATGTCGCTGCCGTAAGTCTCTTTAGATTTATAAATCTTTTTCTGAAAGAATTTTTTGGAGAGCCAGTTTTTTTTTATTGGAATATTAACAACATACTGTATTTCTTATTATTTCCATATTATTCTTGACTGATATAATTTAAATCAAGTGTCTATTTCTTAACGCAAATACTTTGCAGATAGGTTTTAATGTGTCTGTTAGTTGCTATAGCGATAGAAAATACCACGTTTTATTTATTTTAGTTTTATTTTACATCTTTATTGCCTGCCTGAAATATTATTTTAACTTATCATCTTACTAAATTCCTTTATAATTTTTTCCTTTGTATTTTCTTTTTTTTTCACGAATTTAGGCAATGCTAAGGTCGCCTAGGAAATAAGTTAATTTATAATTTACATGCCTTTTGGTCCTCCTGAAATATTATTTAAAATTATCACCTTACTATATTCCTTTATAATTTTTTCCTTTATAATTTTTTTTTTTCACGAATTTAGTCAATGCTACCGACGCCCAGGAAATAAGTTATTTTATAGAATATCTTCCACATGCAAATTATTACGTCAAGTACAACTACCTTCACGTGTAGGACATGTACTTGATGAAATATTGATTAATGACGTTCTCGTAATGGGATTCCTGTCAGCGTCCATACAAAGTTTGTTCATCGATACGAGCATTTGCTTTATGGCAGGAGACTTCATCACGGCCACGCTCGCTTCTCTGCCATTCATTTGCCAGTCAGTGTCCGAGCCAGTGATGGGCTAGATGATGTTTATGCCAGATAGTTATTGATTTTATCGTCAAAATTCTCCTTTCTTTGATTTTATCGCCAAAATTCTCCTTTCTTTGATTTTATCACCAAAATTATCATCTTTGGCTTTATCGCAGAAACTCTTCTCTGTCATTGATTATATTGCTAATATTCTTCTGTCATTGATTTTTTCACCCAAATTCTTTTGTCAGTCATTGATTTTATCGCCAAAATTCTTCCGTCATTGATTTTATTGCCAAAATTGTTCTGTCCTTGATTTTATCGCCAAAATTGTTGTCATTGATTGTATCGCTAAAATTCTTCTGTCATCGATTTTATCGCCAAAATTCTTCTGTCATTGATTTTATAGCTAAAATTCTTGTCATTGATTTTATCGCCAAAATTCTTCTGTCATCGATTTTATCGCCAAAATTCTTCTGCCATTGATTTTATCGCTAAAATTCTTCTGTCATCGATTTTATCGCCAAAATTCTTCTGTCATTGATTTTATCCCCCAAATTCTTCTTTCATTGATTGTATCGCCTAAATTCCGTCATTGATTTTATCACCAAAATACTTCCGTCACTAATTTTATCATCAAATTACTTCTGTCACTGATTTTTTCACCCAAATTCTTTTGTCAGTCATAAAGTTTATCGCCTAAACTCTTCTCTGTCATTGATTTTATCGCCAAAATTCTTTTGTCATTGATGTTATTGCCAAAATTCTTTTGTCATTGATGTTATTGCCAAAATTCTTTTGTCATTGATGTTATTGCCAAAATTCTTTTGTCATTGATGTTATTGCCAAAATTCTTTTGTCATTGATGTTATTGCCAAAATTCTTTTGTCATTGATGTTATTGCCAAAATTCTTTTGTCATTGATGTTATTGCCAAAATTCTTTTGTCATTGATGTTATTGCCAAAATTCTTTTGTCATTGATGTTATTGCCAAAATTCTTTTGTCATTGATGTTATTGCCAAAATTCTTTTGTCATTGATGTTATTGCCAAAATTCTTTTGTCATTGATGTTATTGCCAAAATTCTTTTGTCATTGATGTTATTGCCAAAATTCTTTTGTCATTGATGTTATTGCCAAAATTCTTTTGTCATTGATGTTATTGCCAAAATTCTTTTGTCATTGATGTTATTGCCAAAATTCTTTTGTCATTGATGTTATTGCCAAAATTCTTTTGTCATTGATGTTATTGCCAAAATTCTTTTGTCATTGATGTTATTGCCAAAATTCTTTTGTCATTGATGTTATTGCCAAAATTCTTTTGTCATTGATGTTATTGCCAAAATTCTTTTGTCATTGATGTTATTGCCAAAATTCTTTTGTCATTGATGTTATTGCCAAAATTCTTTTGTCATTGATGTTATTGCCAAAATTCTTTTGTCATTGATGTTATTGCCAAAATTCTTTTGTCATTGATGTTATTGCCAAAATTCTTCCCTCTCATTGATTTTATCATGGAAATTCTTCTTTCATTGATTTTATCGCCGAAATTCTCCATGCATTTTTTGTACTTTTTTTCTCTTTATTTACGTTACCTATATAGTTTTGAGAATTATTGCTTGGGGGTACACTTGGGCACACTATTTTATTTATCTTCCTCTTATTTTGTTAAAGTTTTTATAGTTTATATAGGAAATGTTTGTTTTAGTGTTGTTGCTGTTCTTAAAATATTTTGTTTTTCCTTGTTTTATTCCTCACTGGGCTATTTTCCATGTTGGAGCTCTTGGGATTATAGCATCCTGCTTTGCCAACTGAGGGTGTAGCTTAGAAAGTAATAATAATAATAATAATAATAATAATAATAATAATAATAATAATAATAATAATAATAATAATAATAATAATAATAATAATAGAATTTCGCTTGGGGCAGGAAATCATTACTTTCATAACAATTTTCCAATTCAAAGAGACGAAACTTTGGCAATTAACCCTGATAAAATGCATATATTAGTTCCTTTAATCTAGAATTAAATTAGCGCTTTAAGATTGGAATTAATTTCATTCCTCAGAAATTCATATCTAAAACTTAATGAAGGAACAATGGCAGATATTGTAGCAACCTTATTTTTGTAGTAATCATGTTTTAAATGTTTTAAAGGCCGCTCATGAATGGCAGAGGCAAGGGACATTGA
>NC_090738.1:130814357-130824357 GCF_036898095.1 Palaemon carinicauda | reverse complement strand
CTAAAGTATATTTGTTTTATTACTAATATTACATATGTTCTTTACGGCCTTTTCACTTTGGGAGGTTACGTCTGCATCAAAGATATAGTATCGAAAAAAAAAAAAAAAAAAAAGAATGCCAGGACCTTGATAGGGGAAAGTAAATTTTAAAAGCAACTGTCAGAATAGCTGTTACGTAAGATTGAAACTAATTGATTGCTCTTAAATTTAGTCTGTTAATAAACCAATAAATGTATTGCTTTCAAATTGGATATTTTTATCTATCCATTGTTTTAATACTTTTATATGAAAAAAAAACATGATTAATAACTTTTCGTAAAAATAAGTAAACCTCTTAAATTTCAGTTGTAACAAAATCTAAAAAAAGGGGTTGCTCTTCAATTTAGTCTGTTAATAAACCAATAAATTAATTGCTTTCAAATTGATCGGATATTTCTATCTATCTAGTGTTATATTTTTATAAGAAAAAAAGCTACATGATTAATAACTTTTCGTAAAATATAAGTTAACCTCATAAATATCAGCTGTTTCAGTATCACAAAATGAGCTACGAACGATAATTTTTGCTAAACAGTATAGTGTTTTATTTCTTCTTGTTCTATTAATGTGCTTTTCCCCCATTTGTATGGGGGTAAGCACGGTTGCCTTCTTTTTGAAGGACTTTCCTTTGGCTTTGGGGTAGACCGTCGTTCCGATCGGCTGCTCTGCCTGACATCGCTCAGACCCCGGTAGCGAATGTTCATTTGTTGTACCATTCACCAGCGTCCTTCCAACCAGGAGTGAGGTGTCTGTTATGTTTTTCATTTTTTAAATTTTTTTTTTTATTGTAGTAATTAATGATATTGCTATGGTTTTTATGATTTTGCTGGATAATTGGTATTCGATTTGTTCGAAAATATGGAGGTGGTGCAATAGGGCTACACCTACGCTCATGAATGGCAGAGGTAAAGGAAAATGACATTGGCCTATAGACTGACCATAATAATATACTGTACATAGGATTAGCGCCCAAGCCCCCTCTCCACCCAAGGCAAGGATCTTGGAGGGCCAGGCAATGGCTGCTGATGACTGAAGAGGTATATCGATAGGCTCCCCCAAACCCCCATCCTTAGCTTACAGGAATGGTGAGGTTACAGACACTACAATAAGGTGCTAATTTTACGCCCTAGCGTTTTGGTGCCCATTTACAGTTAGTGGACTTCTATAACAATTGGCTGGGAGCGAACTTTGGTCCCCTAATCGTCATGACAACGCTAGCTCACTGGAATAACAACTCCGCTCCCTTGCATCATGTTCTTGATAAGAAGAAAATCACTACAGTACACTCATTGTATATCTTCCCTCTGAAAAGAATTTTATTTGATTTAATTTTCTTTTTCTGGAGGTTGTAATTATTTATATTTTGTTATATTTAATTTGGGAACGTGTTTTAATGTATGTTTCATAGTTTGTTGAAACTATTCAAGTGAAACGGCGAAATGAATTTTCATTAATATCTGTAAGACGTTTTTCTACCATTAGCATAATGAATCTTTTTATTTAGAGTTGAATAATTAGAAGTAGTAATTGACGCCTCAAAAAAAAAAAAAAAAAAAAAAAAAAAAAAAAAAAAAAAAAAAAAAAAAAAAAAAAACCCTACGTGAAAGTTTTCAAAAAGTGTGAGAAATGCTGATGACATTTATAGCTTTTGCGAAACCTGCCGTGTGGGTTTTTGGGTCAAGTCTCGGCTTCGCTGAATACTAAGAGGATAAAGAATCGCCAGCTTCGAGAGGATAAAGATGTCTGCGGAAGACAAGCAATGAGCATTGGCAAAGACGCACGCAGGCAGACATGTCTCCGATGTCGGTAAAAATTGCGGCCGCAAGTTTCGCTCTGATGAAAAAAGTTCCTTCCATGGTAAGAATTCCTCATTCAGCTGCTTCTTCTTCTTTAAGTTTTATTCCTCACACTCCTCACGCGCATCCTTGAAACCGTGTGCTTATTTTTTATTTTTTTTTTCCAACTGAAACTATCTATTACTATTACTTGCTGAGTTACAATCTTAGTTGGAAAAGCAGGATGCTATAAGCCCAAGAGCTCCAACACGGAAAAATAGCCCTGTGAGGAAGGAAATAAGGAAACTAAAAGAGAAGTAATCAACAATTAAAATAATTTAAGAACAGTTTACACCTTTCTACACTACGTTGTCAAAAAAACAAAACAAAAAACAAAAACAATTTTAATCAGAAATTCTCCGTAAAAAAGGTGTTCTCAGCCTTATTTCAGTAAATACAGGTGACCGTAATTTTTACCATACTGTGTTATTATATTTTCCTGGTTAGTGTTCGTAATATCGCTCTCAACATACATCGTTAGAAAGAAAAAAAAAACCTTAATTTTAATCGGAAATTCTCAAAAAAAAATCTATATATATATATATATATATATTATATATATATATATATATATATATATATATATATATATATACTATTTTCAGCCGTATTTCAGTAAAATACAGGCGACCGTAATTTTTACCCTACTTTGTTATTAATTTTTTACCGGTTGGTGACCGTAATACCACTCCTTAGCGTCAATATATCGGTTTATAAAGCGGTAAATCCCTGGCAACATTTACTCCAGGATTTTTACCGGATTTTTTACAGCAAAGTTTTAAGTGTATGAAAGATGTTTGGCTTAGCATGATGATAAGTATCCTTTTCTTTTAATATTAATGCAATAAGTATGCAGACGGTTTACGAATTTGTAACTTAACCAACAGTTCATACTTGCAGCGACTGTTTTCATGTTGAATAGGCTGACATAAGTCTATTTTTGGTAGTTTCTATATGATAGATCTATTTAATGTTGTTACCGTTCTTAAAATGTTTTATTTTAATTGTTCATTACTTCTCTTGTAGTTTATTTATTTCATTATTTCCTTTCCTCATTAGGCTATTTTTCCCAGTTGGGAGCCTTTCGGATTATAGCATCCTGCTTTTCCAAGTAGGCTTGTAGCTTGGCTAATAATAATAATAATAATAATAATAATAATATAATGTAATAATATGATATTATAAGAACAATAATAATAAAAATAATGATAATAATAATGATAATAATAAATCATCGTTATCATCATATAGAAAGAGGTAGACATGTTTTAACAGAATTCCCTGGTGAATGTTCGTGAATATAAGCTAATCCAACCTTTCATTAATTGTTAATATTTGCGAAAATTCATCGGTACTGAAAATAAAAATATTAAAATTAATCTGTGATTAATAGCCTTTAGCAGTGCTTAAGGTTTACAAATTTTATCGTTTTGCAAGGGAGCTCCGTCTAAAGCTTTGACATTTAATTTAGGAAAATTAGAATTGCCAATGCAGTGACATACTCCAGTATTCAGTAGTCCCTGAAAATGAAAGACCTGGGAAATCTCATGTTGATACATAGAGAAACAGACAGGAAGGAACTGAGGGGAACAGGACATGCCGTGAATCATATTGCACTTAGCGCCTTTCCTACACACACAGCTGCGAGATAAAGAATGATGAAGTTTTGCCAATATGGTTCGATAAACTTCTCACATTGTGGTTTGGATGTCCTAATAATTTAAAGGTTTAAAGGCAACCATGAATGGCAAAGGCAAAGGACAATGCCCTAGAGATTAGCATATATCCATATGATCAGAACCCAACACCCCTTTTCTACCGAAGCTAGGACCAGGGGAGGCCAAGCAATGGCTGCTGATGACTCCCCCCCCTCCAGTAGCTCACAAGGTTGGTGAGATTGCAGACACTGCTAGAGACTATCGACCTTAAGCGGGACTCGAATCCCAGTCGGCGATGGCTTGGCAGGGACGTTCCCAATAGGCCACTACAAACATACATTTGATTTATTATTTCATAATTGAATGTATATTTGTTCTTTTTACACAGTTCTCAGTTTTCGTTATCATAAAGGTACTACTTACGTCTTTTTTTTTATTTATTTTTTTTTTTCTCTCTCTCTCTCTCTCTCTCTCTCTCTCTCTCTCTCTCTCTCTCTCTCTCTCTCTCTCTCTCTCTCCAGTGATAGCTGTCCTGAAGATAACCATATTAAAGAAAGCAGTGTGAAAGTCTACCTGCTCACCCAAAGATATAAACGTTTCAATTTAAAATGTCCAAGATAATCCAAGTAAAAGTTCCGTCAGCTTTATTTGAAATTAATTCAAAGTATTTACCATACTGGAACGTTGGAGGCCTTTGTTATTTAAATAGACTTGAGCCTTCGCCTAGCGAATGCTTTTTTTCAGAGCCGCTGTATATTCATTGTTTGTAAGGGTTACTTTTATTTTTTGGGTATTTCTTTAAATCTGCAATGATGTTTTAAAGGTTTGAAAGCTGCTCATGAATGGCAGAGGCAAGGGACAGTGACATTGCCCTAGCAAGTAGCACAATGCCCTAGAGACTGACCATATATACATATATAGCGCCAAAGCCCCTCTTCATCCAAGCTAGGACCAGGGAGGGCCAGGCAATCTCCCCGATTGTGGTGAGAATTGTCAGCGGCAACAGAGGGGTAGATGGAGATTGGTCATGCTCTTCGCACTCCCCAAGAGAGATTAGGTCACCAAACATTTGATTGGGCTCCATAAGGGACTAGAAGAGTTGGAAGACCAATGCCTACATAGCTGAGGACTATGAAACGTGAAGTAAGAGACGATGAGTGGAGAAGTGTTGATTTAAAAGCTCAAAATAGAGACGACTGGTGAAATCTTACCAAGGCCCTTTGCGTCCATAGGCATAGGAGAGATGATGATAATGATGATTATATATGTATATATGTATATATGTATATTTTTACAGTTCCCAGCTTGCAAATAATTCATACACGCTTGGTTAGCTCCCAATTCAATATTGATAGAAAAAAAAACGTTTCGTAATTAGTTCATTTCATCCCCATTTATTGAAAGACTTGAAGACTTTGAAAATATGCAATTGTATTTTCTGTTAGTTCTCATTAGCATTTTACAGTGAATATTAAAAAAATTGTATATTAATTAACTGGTATCAGTTGTTTAGGAAATATATTTCTTTTTATTGAATTTAATGAAACTCGTATGTAATGGATATGATATTATGGTGATCAAATGAAACTAATTAATTCAACTTTGATGAAAGCACTGCTGTTTTCAGGTATATAAGTGAATTGTATAACTGTCCCTTTCATAAAATCTTCATAGCTTGCTTACTAGTGCTTGCATATAGAACAGTTATCTTCCTTCCTATGAAATCATATTAGTCCTTCTCTTTTGATTGATCTTGGCAAAGCTATTTAAATTATGAGGAGGATATATATATATATATATATATATATATATATTATATATATATATATGTATTATATATATACATATATATTTATATATATACATGTATGTATGTATGTATGTACAGTTTGTATATGTGTATATATATGTATATATATATATATATATATATATATATATATATATATATATATATATATATATATATATATTTATTTATTTATTTATACATATGTGCGTGTATGTATGTACGTATGTATGATATATATATATATATATATATATATATATATATATATATATATATATATATATATATATATATATATGCGTGTGTATGTAATTTACATTAAAGGAGTTTCCATTAGTGCCGTAAATGTATTTGCTACCGGAATCCTCTATGATTCCTGTAGGAAACACTTTGACACCACCAAGGCAACAGCCTTTAATGTAAATTGCATTAGAGAGAAGCTATCCCAAAAGCATATATGTATATTTGTATGTGTATTATATGTATATATATGCTGCAATCACTCTTATCTGAATGGTTTTACCATCCCAGACCATGATTCTATCACAGGAGAATCCTTTTCAGCATCCAGCTGCATTTTATCTTAGTCACTGTGCGGTTGAGTGAATTTGCCTGGCTGGAACTTTTTGGTAGGTTTCCCTTCTCGAAATTCCATTACTTTTGCAAGCTGCAACCGGACATGGCTTTAGATTGCATTTCTGCAGCGACTTGCTATACGTGGATGTTGTTGTTGTTATATTATTATTATTATTATTATTATTATTATTATTATTATTATTCTTGTTCTTGTTCTTGTTGTTATTTATTATTATTATTATTATTATTTTATTATTATTATTATTATTATTTGATTGAAAACAATGGCTATTATTATTATTATTATTAGCAGCAGCAGCAGCAGCAGCAGCAGTAGTAGTAGTAGTAGTAGTAGTAGTAGTATTAGTATTTCATCGAAAATAATGGCTGTTATTATTATTATTATTATTATTATTAGTAGTAGTAGTAGTAGTAGTAGTAGTAGTAGTAGGTAGTAGTAGTAGTAGTAGTGGTATTGGTATTTCATCGGAAACAATGACTGCCTCAGTATCATTATTTTGTAATCTGTTTTCTCAATAGTTCGAATAACCTACTTTTCTCTTTTACTGCGTTCTGCCAATAATTGAGCAAACATCATTCTTCATAGTTGGGAAGTCAAAATTAGGAAGTTAAAGTTGAGTACTATATGCAAAGTTGACATTTTAGGTAAAGAAAAAAAAGTTATCAGCTACACGTTTCGGGAGGACCTTCTCTACCCTCTTCAGGCTAGAGTGGAATGGGGAAGCGATGCTGGGAACTTCCTTTTAATTGTTGTTGTTATTATTATTATTATTATTATTATTGTTGTTGTTGTTGTTGTTGTTTTTATCATTATAATTATTATAATAATAATATTAATTATTATTATTAATATTATTATTATCATTATTATTATTATTATTATTATTATTATTATTATTTTTTTTTATTATTGTTCCTAGCTAAACTACAACCTAGTTGGAAAAGCAAGTTGCTATAAGCCCAAGGCCTCCAACAAGGAAAAATAGCCCAATGAGGAAAGGAAACTAGGAAATAAGTAAACTGCAAGAGAAGTAATAAACAGTCAGACTAAAATATTTTGAGAGTAGTTACATTATATCAGATTTTTCATATATAAATTATAAAAACTTAGAAAATAAGATAAAGAGAAATAGTATGGAACTAAAGACCTTACACATAATATGAGATCGAACAACCTTAACTTTGCATAGGAGAATATATCTAATACAATGCCCAATTCAGATATGAATTCTTATATGCTCGTTTATTTCATATTATTATTATTATTATTATTATTATTATTATTATTATTATTATTATTATTATTACTTTCTAAGCTACAACCCCAGTTAGAAAAGCAAGATGCTATAAGCCCAAGGGCTCCAATAGGGAAAAATAGCTCAGTGAGGAAAGGAAATAAGGAAATAAATAAATGATGAGAACAAGTTAACAATAAATCTATTCTAGAACAGTAACAACGTCAAAACAGATATATCCTATATAAACTATTAACAACGTCAAAAACAGATATGTCATATATAAACTATGTTGTTGAAATTAAATGTATACTATATTTACTGTTTTGTCCACGTCATTTCAGCGGTAACATTATTTTTACTTATGCATAGGTGTATTATTTGCACGTTAAAACCTTCTGTATATTTCATGCTTCCCAAAGGCTTAAATGCTTCCCTGTAAATAAATAGATACATATAATGGGTACATTTCGAGAATAGATGGCATTTGGTGGCGTACATAATTCATTGGTATTCAGCTTGCAAAAAGCTGCTATTCAAGTAATCCCTGGCCATTTTTCAAGTTGCATTTTATGTTAATACAGGGAGCCTTGGTATTCATTTAACATTCGGATTTGCATAATAGCTTTGTAGTTATATGTATAAATGTTACCTCGTGCGCAATATTCATTAAAGGTTTAAAGGTCGCTCATGAATGACAACTACAGTAGCTGTCTAAGTTGGCTTTGAATCCAGCATGAGCTGATGTTTTTATTTCTGATTGGATTTCCCTATTTGTAATATGAATTCAGAGAGATTTAGAGTTATTATATTTGAACGTAACATTAACTGGATATTTTATCACATAGGTAATGAAGTAACATTAAAATTACTAGATTTTATTCACGTCGAATCCCCCCCAAAGTACAACTGCCCTATCTTCTCTTAACGGTAGGCCGCTCATGAATGGCAGAGGCAAGAGACAGTGACATTGCCCTATCAAGCAGGACAATGTCCAAGAGAATGAGCATATATACTCTTGATCAGTGCCCAAGGCCCCTCTCTATCCAAGATAGGACCAAGGAGGGCCAGGGAATGGCTGCTGATGACTCGCAGATAAACCTGTACCCCTTATCCTTAGCTCACAAGGACGGTGAGGTTGTAGACACTACAAAAAAATATCGAGCCTGAGCGTGAGTCGAACCTCAGTCCAACAGATCGCCACCACAATCCCGATGTGATATTGACCATTGAGTTAGTGATTTACTGGAGTAATTCGTTGTCAGGGAAATCTACTTATTTATCAATTTATCCATCATATGCTGTTTTCCCTCTGCACTAGACTCCAGGCTAGTATAGTGATAACATGTTCGCCTCATATTCGCATGGCAGCAGATCGATCCCAGCCCGTAACCGTGAGTTTAAGCTATTTACTGGGGAGGCCACTGCTGTGGTTGAGCACCATAGTGCAGTTTTGGGCTTGCTATGTTGACGTTCTGGTGAGCATCTATTCTGATGAAACTGGAACTGAAACTAGACAACTTTACCTTTACTAGAACAGTATAGCCTCCTGGTTTCTGAGCAAATCTTTAAAAGAGAAAGTGTGTTATATCTGACGTTTTTGCTTTATGTCCTTCAAAACCCTATTATTATTATTATTATTATTATTATTATTATTATTATTATTATTAGCCAAGCTACAACCCTAGTTGTAAAAGCAAGATGCTTTAAACCTAATGGCTCCAGTAGGGAAAATAGCCAAGTGAGGAAAGAAAATAAGGAAATAAATAAATGATGACAACAAATTAACAATAACTCATTCTAAAAAGTGTAACAACGTCGAAAACAGATATGTCATATATAAACTATAAAAGACTCATGTCAGCCTAGTCAACATAAAAACCTTTGCTCCAACTTTGAACTTTTGAAGTTCTACTGATTCAACTACCCGATTAGGAAGATCATTCTTTGGACTTTGCAGTGATTGGCCAGGATCTTTTTCGGCAACAAATATCAGTCAAGCACTATACCAATCGGCAGTGGGTTCCATTGATATATTCATAGCTCGTACTGATGATAGGATCGTGCATCAATGGAATCTATCAAACCTAACTTGGGTTTGTGCTCTGGAGCACAATAGATGTTACAGAAGAAAATTATATATATAATATATATATATATATATATATATATATATATATTTCTATATATATACAGTATATATATATATATATATATATATATATATATATATATAGGCTAGATTATGTATATATATATATATATATATATATATATATATATATATATATATATATATATATATATATATTTATATATATATATATATATATATATAGGCTATATATATATATATATATATATATATATATATATATATATATATATATATATATATATATATATAGGCTATATATATATATATAGGCTACATATATATATATATATATATATATATATATTTATATTTATATATATATATATATATATATATATATATATATATATAGGCTACATATATTTATATATATATATATTTTTTTTATTTATATTTATATAATATATATATATATATATATATATATATATATATATATATATATATATATATATATAGCCTACACACACACACACATATATATATATATATATATATATATATATATATATATATATATATATATATATATATATATATCCATGCCATATTTTTTTTACGACTCTCGGCATACTATTATAAACTATTAAACAAGCAAGTGATGAATTCTTCTCTCAGGAACTTTCTGAATAGCCAACCATACAAATAAAAAATTAATAACGCATATTGCAGGCCCTTACCGTCTC